>NW_026292529.1:0-15131 GCF_023091745.1 Budorcas taxicolor
CCTCACCAATCCTTGCTAATACAGTCTGTATACCGCCATCTTCAGCAACCCTGAAAAGGAACAAAAGTAAGCTCAATCATAACACATAAAAACGTTAGGTCAAGGTGTAACCTATGGAATGGGAGAAATGGGCTACATTTTCTATCCAAGAAAACTTAATACGAAAGCCATTATGAAACTAACAGCCAAAGGAGGATTTAGTAGTAAACTAAGAATAGAGTGCTTAGTTGAACCAGGCCATGAAGCACGCACACACCGCCCGTCACCCTCCTCAAGTAAATATATGCACCCAAACCTATTTTACATGCACCAATTACACGAGAGGAGGTAAGTCGTAACAAGGTAAGCATACTGGAAAGTGTGCTTGGACAAACCAAGACATAGCTTAATTAAAGCATCTAGTTTACACCTAGAAGATTTCGTGTACTGTGAATGTTTTGAACTATGCCTAGCCCAAACCCCCACTCTCAATCCAATAACCAAAACATACTAAAACAAAACATTTACCCCTATTAAAGTATAGGAGATAGAAATTCTAAACATGGCGCTATAGAGAAAGTACCGTAAGGGAACGATGAAAGAATATAATCAAAGTACAAACAAGCAAAGATTAACCCTTGTACCTTTTGCAATAATGAATTAACGAGCAAAAAACTTAACAAACGAATTTCAGCTAAGTAACCCGAAACCAGACGAGCTACCTATAGACAGTTTATTAGAACCAACTCATCTATGTGGCAAAATAGTGAGAGATCTATAAGTAGAGGTGACATGCCTAACGAGCCTGGTGATAGCTGGTTGTCCAGAAAATGAATCTTAGTTCAGCTTTAAAGATACCAAAAAATATAAACAAATCTCACTGTATCTTTAAAAGTTAGTCTAAAAAGGTACAGCCTTTTAGAAATGGGTACAACCTTCACTAGAGAGTAAGATCTTACAACACCATAGTAGGCCTAAAAGCAGCCATCTATTAAGAAAGCGTTAAAGCTCAACAATAAAAACAATACTAATCCCAACAACAATATAACCAACTCCTAGACCTAGTACTGGACTATTCTATTACTAAATAGAAGCAATAATGTTAATATGAGTAACAAGAAATATTTTCTCCTTGCACAAGTTTAAGTCAGTATCTGATAATACTCTGACTGTTAACAGTAAATAAAAATAACCCAACAATAAATAATTTATTAATTATACTGTTAATCCAACACAGGAGTGCACCCAGGAAAGATTAAAAGAAGTAAAAGGAACTCGGCAAACACAAATCCCGCCTGTTTACCAAAAACATCACCTCCAGCATCCCCAGTATTGGAGGCACTGCCTGCCCAGTGACTAGACGTTAAACGGCCGCGGTAATCCTGACCGTGCAAAGGTAGCATAATCATTTGTTCTCTAAATAAGGACTTGTATGAACGGCCACACGAGGGTTTTACTGTCTCTTACTTCCAATCAGTGAAATTGACCTTCCCGTGAAGAGGCGGGAATAAACCAACAAGACGAGTAGACCCTATGGAGCTTTAACTAACTAGTCCAAAGAAAATAAACTTAACCATTAAGGGATAACAACACTCTTTATGGACTAGCAGTTTTGGTTGGGGTGACCTCGGAGAACAAAAAATCCTCCGAACGATTTTAAAGACTAGACCCACAAGTCAAATCAAACTATCGTTTATTGATCCAAAGACTTGATCACGGAACAAGTTACCCCTAGGGATAACAGCGCAATCCTATTCAAGAGTCCATATCGACAATAGGGTTTACGACCTCGATGTTGGATCAGGACACCCCGATGGTGCAACCGCTATCAAAGGTTCGTTTGTTCAACGATTAAAGTCCTACGTGATCTGAGTTCAGACCGGAGTAATCCAGGTCGGTTTCTATCTGTTATGTATTTCTCCCAGTACGAAAGGACAAGAGAAATAAGGCCAACTTCAACAAAGCGCCTTAAATCAATCAATGACTTTATCTCAAATGACCTCACAAACAATACCTGCCCTAGAAAAAGGCCCAGTTAAGGTGGCAGAGCCCGGTAATTGCGTAAAACTTAAACCTTTATACTCAGAGATTCAAATCCTCTCCTTAACAAAATGTTTATTACTCAACATCTTAACACTTATTATCCCCATTCTTCTAGCCGTAGCTTTTCTTACACTAGTTGAACGAAAAATCCTAGGCTACATACAACTCCGAAAAGGCCCAAATATTGTAGGACCATATGGCTTACTCCAACCCATCGCCGATGCAATCAAACTTTTCATTAAAGAACCCCTACGACTGCCACATCCTCAATCTCAATATTTATTCTAGCCCCCATCCTAGCCCTAACCCTAGCCTTAACTATATGAATCCCCCTACCCATACCCTATCCCCTCATCAATATAAACTTAGGAATCCTTTCATATTAGCTATATCAAGCTTAGCCGTATACTCGATCCTCTGATCAGGCTGAGCCTCCAACTCAAATACGCTCTTATTTGGAGCCTACGAGCAGTAGCACAAACAATTTCATATGAAGTTACACTAGCAATTATTTACTATCAATCTTACTAATAATGGATCCTTCACTCTCTCTACATTAATCATTACACAAGAACAAGTATGACTAATCTTCCCAGCATGACCCTTAGCAATAATATGATTCATTTCAACACTAGCAGAAACAAACCGAGCACCAATTTGATCTTACTGAAGGAGAATCTGAACTAGTATCGGGCTTTAATGTAGAATACGCCGCAGGACCATTCGCCCTATTCTTTATAGCAGAATATGCAAACATTATTATAATAAATATCTTCACAACAACCCTCTTCCTAGGAGCATCCCCATAACCATACATACGCAGAACTCTACGCAATTAACTTTATCATCAAATCACTACTACTCACAATGACCTTCCTATGAATCCGAGCAATCCTACCCCCGATTCCGCTATGATCAACTGATGCACTTATTATGAAAAAATTTTCTACCCCTAACGCTAGCCCTATGCATATGACATGTATCTCTACCTATTCTCCTATCAAGTATCCCCCCACAAACATAAGAAATATGTCTGACAAAAGAGTTACTTTGATAGAGTAAATTATAGAGGTTTAAATCCTCTTATTTCTAGAACTATAGGAATTGAACCTACTCCTAAGAACTCAAAAACTCTTCGTGCTCACAATTACACCAAATTCTAATAGTAAGGTCAGCTAATTAAGCTATCGGGCCCATACCCCGAAAATGTTGGTTTGTATCCGTCCCGTACTAATAAACCCAATCACTCTCATTATTATCTTAATAACTATAATACTTGGAACCATTATCGTTATAATTAGCTCCCACTGACTACTCATCTGAATCGGATTTGAAATAAATATACTCGCCATCATTCCTATTATAATAAAAAAACACAACCCACGAGCCACAGAAGCATCAACTAAATATTTCCTAACTCAATCAACAGCCTCAATACTACTAATAATAGCCATTATCATCAACTTAATATTCTCAGGCCAATGAACCGTAATAAAACTATTTAACCCAACAGCCTCCATACTCATAACAATAGCCCTCGCCATAAAACTAGGAATAGCCCCATTCCACTTCTGAGTCCCAGAAGTAACACAAGGCATCCCTCTATCTTCAGGCCTAATCTTACTTACATGACAAAAACTAGCACCCATATCGGTACTTTACCAAGTATCCCAATCCATCAACCTAAATATAATCTTAACCCTATCAATTCTATCCATTATAATCGGAGGCTGAGGAGGATTAAACCAATCCCAACTACGAAAAATTATAGCTTACTCATCAATTGCCCACATAGGCTGAATAACAGCAATTTTACCATACAATCCCCACCATAACATTACTAAACCTAATCATTTACATCATCATAACTTCCACCATATTTACACTATTTATAGCCAACTCAACCACAACCACTCTATCACTATCACACACATGAAACAAAACACCCATCATAACTATTCTAATTCTCATTACCCCTCCTATCAATAGGAGGACTCCCCCCACTATCAGGATTTATGCCAAAATGAATAATTATTCAAGAAATGACAAAAAACAATAGCATTATCCTACCTACCTTCATAGCAATTACAGCACTACTAAACCTATATTTCTACATACGACTGGCATATTCCACCACACTTACTATGTTCCCTTCCACAAACAACATAAAAATAAAATGACAATTCTCAACCATAAAACGAATAACCCTCCTACCAACAATAACCGTATTGTCCACTATACTACTACCACTTACACCAATTCTCTCAATCCTAGAATAGGAATTTAGGTTAAATAGACCAAGAGCCTTCAAAGCCCTAAGCAAGTATAATTTACTTAATCCTGATAAGGACTGCAAGATCATATCTTACATCAATTGAATGCAAATCAACTACTTTAATTAAGCTAAATCCTCACTAGATTGGTGGGTCCCACCCCCACGAAACTTTAGTTAACAGCTAAATTACCCTAAATAACTGGCTTCAATCTACTTCTCCCGCCGCAAGAAAAAAAAAGGCGGAGAAGCCCCGGCAGAGTTTGAAGCTGCTCCTTTGAATTTGCAATTCAATATGTTAATTCACTACAGGACCTGGTAAAAAGAGGAATCAAACCTCTATTCTTAGATTTACAGTCTATTGCTTTACTCAGCCATTTTACCCATGTTCATAAACCGCTGATTATTTTCAACTAATCATAAAGATATCGGTACCCTTTATCTTCTATTTGGTGCCTGAGCCGGCATAGTAGGAACCGCTTCTGAGCTTACTAATTCGTGCTGAGTTAGGCCAACCCGGAACTCTACTTGGAGATGACCAAATCTACAACGTAATTGTAACTGCACACGCATTTCGTAATAATCTTCTTTATAGTAATGCCTATTATAATTGGAGGGTTTGGCAACTGGCTAGTTCCTCTAATGATTGGAGCCCCTGATATAGCATTCCCTCGGATAAATAATATAAGTTTTTGGCTCCTCCCCCCTTCTTTCCTATTACTCCTAGCATCCTCTATAGTCGAAGCCGGAGCAGGGACGGGTTGAACCGTATATCCCCCTCTAGCAGGTAATCTAGCCCACGCAGGAGCCTCAGTAGACCTGACCATTTTCTCCCTACACCTAGCAGGTGTTTCCTCAATTTTAGGAGCCATTAATTTTATTACAACTATTATTAACATAAAACCTCCCGCAATATCACAATACCAGACCCCCCTGTTCGTGTGATCTGTACTGATCACTGCCGTACTACTCCTCCTCTCACTTCCTGTATTAGCAGCTGGCATCACAATATTACTAACAGACCGAAACCTGAATACAACTTTCTTTGACCCAGCAGGAGGAGGAGACCCTATCTTATATCAACACTTATTCTGATTTTTTGGACACACCCGAAGTATATATTCTAATTTTACCTGGCTTTGGAATAATCTCCCACATCGTAACCTACTATTCAGGAAAAAAGAGCCATTTGGATATATAGGAATAGTATGAGCCATAATATCAATTGGATTTCTAGGATTTATTGTATGAGCCCATCATATATTCACAGTCGGAATAGACGTCGATACACGAGCTTACTTTACATCCGCTACTATAATTATTGCTATCCCAACCGGAGTAAAAGTCTTTAGTTGGCTAGCAACACTTCACGGAGGAAATATCAAATGATCCCCCGCTATAATATGAGCCCTAGGCTTCATTTTCCTTTTTACAGTTGGAGGACTAACTGGAATTGTTTTAGCCAACTCCTCCCTTGACATCGTCTCCACGAAACATACTATGTGGTAGCACATTTCCACTACGTACTATCAATAGGAGCTGTATTCGCTATCATAGGAGGATTTGTACATTGATTTCCCTTATTCTCAGGCTACACCCTTAATGACACATGAGCCAAATCCATTTCGCAATTATATTTGTAGGTGTTAACATGACCTTCTTCCCACAACATTTCTTAGGGCTATCTGGTATACCACGACGATACTCCGATTACCCAGACGCATATACAATATGAAACACTATTTCATCTATAGGCTCATTCATCTCACTAACGGCAGTAATATTAATGACTTTTATCATCTGAGAAGCATTTGCATCCAAACGGGAAGTCTTAAACCGTGGACCTAAACCACAACAAATCTAGAATGACTAAACGGATGCCCTCCACCATATCACACATTGAAGAACCTACATACATTAACCTAAAATAAGAGAGGAAGGAATTGAACCCCCTATTATCGGTTTCAAGCCAACACCATAACCACTATGTCTCTCTCAATAAACGAGATGTTAGTAAAACATTACATAACCTTGTCAAGATTAAATTACAGGTGAAAGTCCGTACATCTCATATGGCATATCCGTACAGCTAGGCTTTCAAGACGCAACATCACCCATCATAGAAGAACTGCTACACTTTCACGATCACACTCTGATAATTGTTTTCCTAATTAGCTCACTAGTACTCTATATTATCTTACTGATACTAACAACAAAACTAACCCATACCAGCACCATAGACGCACAAGAAGTAGAAACAATCTGAACCATTCTACCAGCCATTATTCTGATTATAATTGCTCTCCCCATCCTACGAATTCTATACATAATAGACGAAATCAACAACCCATCTCTCACAGTAAAGACCATAGGACATCAATGATACTGAAGTTATGAGTACACAGACTATGAAGACTTAAGCTTCGACTCCTATATAATTCCAACATCAGAATTGAAACCTGGAGAACTACGATTACTAGAAGTAGATAACCGAGCTGTATTACCTATAGAAATAACAATTCGAATACTAATCTCCTCCGAAGACGTTTTACACTCATGAGCAGTTCCCTCTCTAGGACTAAAAACAGACGCAATTCCAGGCCGTTTAAATCAAACAACCCTCATATCAAACTCGTCCAGGCCTATTTTACGGCCAATGCTCAGAAATCTGCGGATCAAATCATAGTTTCATACCAATCGTTCTCGAACTAGTCCCATTAGAATATTTTGAAAAGTGATCTGCATCAATGTTATAAGTCATCAAGAAGCTATGCCAGCATTAACCTTTTAAGTTAAAGACCGAGAGCACAACACTCTCCTTGATGACATGCCACAACTAGACACATCAACGTGACTCACGACAATTCTATCAATATTTTTAGTCCTCTTTATTGTTCTCCAATTAAAAATCTCAAAACACGATTTCTACTATAACCCAAAATTAATAACAACAAAAACGCCAAAACAAGACGCCCCTTGAGAAACAAAATGAACGAAAATCTATTTACCTCTTTCATTACCCCTGTAATTTCTAGGCCTCCCCCTTGTTACTCTCGTCATTATATTCCCTAGCTTACTATTTCCTACATCAAACCGACTAATTAATAACCGCCTTATCTCCCTCCAACAATGAGCACTTCAACTCATGTCAAACAAATAATAAGCACTCACAACACCAAAGGACAAACATGAACATTGATATTAATGTCCCTAATTCTATTTTATTGGGTCTACAAATTTATTAGGCTTATTACCCCATTCATTTACACCAACCACACAACTATCAATAAATTTAGGCATGGCTATTCCCCTATGAGCAGGGGCCGTAGTTACAGGCTTCCGCAACAAAACCAAAGCATCACTCGCCCACTTCCTACCACAAGGAACACCTACCCCACTAATCCCAATACTGGTATTATCGAAACCATCAGCCTCTTCATCCAACCAGTAGCCCTTGCCGTACGATTAACAGCCAACATCACAGCTGGGCACTTATTAATTCACTTAATCGGAGGAGCTACCCTTGCATTAATAAATATCAATACCACAACAGCACTATTTACATTTACTATTTTAGCTCTACTAACAATCCTCGAATTCGCAGTAGCTATAGTTCAAGCCTACGTATTCACACCTCCTAGTTAGCTTATATCTGCACGACAATACATAATGACACACCAAACCCACGCCTATCACATAGTAAACCCAAGTCCCTGACCCCTCACAGGAGCACTATCTGCCCTCCTAATAACATCTGGCCTCATCATGTGATTTCACTTCAATTCAACAGCTCTACTGACCCTAGGCCTAACAACAAACATACTTACAATATACCAATGATGACGAGATGTAATCCGAGAAAGTACCTTTCAAGGCACACCTACTCCTGCTGTCCAAAAAAGCCTTCGCTACGGAATAATCCTCTTCATCGTCTCCGAAGTCCTATTCTTCACTGGCTTCTTCTGAGCCTTCTATCACTCAAGCCTTGCCTCTACACCCGAATTAGGCAGCTGCTGACCCCCAACAGGCATTCACCCACTTAACCCCTTAGAAGTCCCCACTACTCAACACCTCTGTCCTTCTAGCCTCAGGAGTCTCCATTACCTGAGCCCACCACAGCCTCATAGAAGGGAACCGTAACCACATGCTACAAGCCTTATTCATCACCATTACGTTAGGCGTATACTTTACACTTCTACAAGCATCAGAATACTATGAAGCTCCCTTTACAATCTCAGACGGAGTTTACGGCTCAACTTTCTTCGTAGCTACAGGATTCCACGGCCTCCATGTCATTATTGGATCTACTTTCTTAATTGTCTGCTTCCTCCGCCAACTAAAATTTCACTTTACCTCCAATCACCATTTCGGCTTCGAAGCCGCTGCCTGATATTGACACTTCGTAGACGTAGTATGACTTTTCCTCTATGTTTCCATCTACTGATGAGGCTCATGTTCTTTAGTATTAATTAGTACAACTGACTTCCAATCAGTTAGCTTCGGCCTAACCCGAAAAAGAACAATAAACCTTATAATTACCCTCCTAACTAACTTTACACTAGCTACATTGCTCGTGACCATCGCATTCTGACTCCCCCCAACTAAACGTATACTCAGAAAAAAACAAGCCCATACGAATGTGGATTCGACCCCCATAGGATCTGCTCGCCTTCCTTTCTCCATAAAATTCTTTCTAGTAGCTATCACATTCCTCCTCTTCGATCTAGAAATTGCACTACTTCTACCACTACCATGGGCCTCACAAACAACTAACCTTAACACAATGCTTACTATATCCCTTCTCCTAATTTTCCTACTAGCCACAAGCCTAGCCTATGAATGAACCCAAAAGGATTAGAATGGACCGAATATGGTACTTAGTTTAAAACCAAAATAAATGATTTCGACTCATTAGATTATGATCAAACTCATAAGTACCAAATGTCCCTCGTATACATAAATATTATAATAGCATTCATAGTATCTCTCACGGGATTACTAATGTATCGATCTCACCTATTATCCTCCCTCCTATGCCTGGAAGGAATAATATTGTCCTTATTCGTTATAGCTACCCTAATAATCCTAAACTCACACTTCACTTTAGCCAGTATAATACCCATTATTCTACTAGTTTTCGCAGCCTGCGAAGCAGCACCTAGGCCTATCCTTGCTAGTAATGGTATCAAACACATACGGCACCGACTACGTACAAAACCTTAATCTGCTACAATGCTAAAATACATTATTTCCACAATAATACTTATACCCCTAACCTGGCTATCAAAAAATAACATAATCTGAATTAACTCCACATCTCCACAGCTTACTAATTAGCCTTACAAGCCTACTCCTTATAAACCAATTTGGCGATAACAGCCTCAACTTCTCATTAACTTTCTTCTCCGACTCCTTATCTACACCACTACTTATTCTAACCATATGACTCCTCCCCTTAATACTTATAGCTAGCCAGCATCACCTATCAAAAGAAAACCCAGCCCGAAAAAAAATTCTTCATCTCAATACTAATCCTATTACAACTATTTCTAATTATGACATTCTCTGCTACAGAACTAATTCTCTTTTATATTATATATGAAGCAACACTAGTTCCCCACACTCATTATTATTACCCGATGAGGGAACCAAACAGAACGCCTAAATGCCGGTCTCTACTTCTTGTTTTATACACTAGCAGGATCCCTACCCTTACTAGTTGCACTAATCTATATTCAAAACACAATAGGATCCCTAAACTTCCTAATTCTACAATACTGAGTACAACCAATACCCAGCTCCTGATCCAACACCTTCATGTGACTAGCATGCATAATAGCCTTTATAGTAAAAATAACCACTATACGGACTTCATCTCTGACTTACCCAAAGCCCACGTAGAAGCCCCAATTGCAGGCTCCATAGTTCTTGCAGCAATCCTACTAAAACTAGGAGGATACGGCATGTTACGAATTACGCTTCTCCTAGATCCAATCACCGACTTTATAGCATACCCATTCATCATGCTATCACTATGAGGCATAATCATAACCAGCTCAATTTGCCTTCGTCAAACGGACCTGAAATCACTCATCGCGTACTCCTCTATTAGCCACATGGCACTTGTCATCGTTGCAATCCTAATCCAAACACCCTGAAGCTACATAGGAGCCACCGCCCTGATAATTGCCACGGCCTTACATCCTCTATACTTTTCTGCCTAGCAAATTCTAACTACGAACGAATTCACAGCCGTACAATAATCTTAGGCCCGCGGCCTACAAACACTTCTTCACTAATAGCCACCTGATGACTCCTAGCAAGTCTAACCAACCTGGCTCTACCCCCAACAATCAACCTAATCGGAGAACTATTTGTAGTAATATCGACTTTTTCATGATCTAATATCACAATTATTCTAATAGGACTTAACATAGTAATCACTACTCTCTACACCCTCTATATACTAATCACAACACAACGGGGCAAATACACTCATCATATCAATAACATTTCACCTTCCTTCACACGAGAAAATGCACTCATATCACTACACATACTACCACTACTGCTTCTATCCCTAAACCCAAAAATTATCCTAGGACCCCTATACTGTAAATATAGTTTAAAAAAACATTAGATTGTGAATCTAACAATAGAAGCCTATCACCTTCTTATTTACCGAAAAAGTATGCAAGAACTGCTAATTCTATGCTCCCATGCCTGACAACATGGCTTTTTCAAACTTTTAAAGGATAGCAGTTATCCATTGGTCTTAGGAACCAAAAAATTGGTGCAACTCCAAATAAAAGTAATAAACCTGTTCCCATCCCTCACACTAACTACCCTAATCCTACTAACCGTACCCATCATGACAACTAGTCTTAGCACCCACAAATTCACCAATTACCCACTTTACGTAAAAACAACCATTTCATACGCCTTTATCACTAGTATAATTCCCACTATAATATTTATTCATACAGGACAAGAAATAATTATTTCAAACTGACACTGACTAACCATCCAAACCCTCAAACTATCTCTCAGCTTCAAAATAGATTACTTCTCGACAATATTTATCCCAGTATCACTATTCGTCACATGATCCATCATAGAATTCTCAATATGATACATACATTCCGACCCCAACATCAACCAATTTTTTAAGTACTTACTCTTATTTCTTATCACAATACTCCATCCTCGTCACTGCAAATAACATCTTTCAACTATTCATTGGCTGAGAAGGAGTCGGAATTATATCATTTCTACTAATTGGATGGTGATACGGACGAGCAGACGCAAACACAGCAGCTCTAACAAGCAATCCTATATAACCGCATTGGCGACATCGGATTTATCCTAGCAATAGCATGATTCCTAATTAACCTCAACACTTGAGACCTTCAACAAATCTTCTTACTAAAACCAGAGAACTCAAATCTACCTCTAATAGGACTAATTCTAGCCGCAACCGGAAAATCCGCACAATTTAGCCTGCACCCATGATTACCCTCCGCAATAGAGGGTCCGACACCTGTCTCAGCATTACTCCACTCAAGTACAATAGTAGTAGCAGGTATTTTCTTACTAATCCGCTTTTATCCATTAACAGAAAACAATAAACTCATCCAATCTACTATACTATGCCTAGGAGCCATTACCACACTATTTACAGCAATATGTGCCCTCACCCAAAATGACATTAAAAAAAATCATCGCCTTCTCTACATCCAGCCAACTCGGCCTTATGATAGTAACAATTGGAATTAACCAGCCCTCACCTAGCACTTCTTCACTTCTGCACCCACGCTTTCTTCAAAGCCATATTATTTCTATGCTCCGGCTCCATCATCCACAATCTAAATAACGAACAAGATATTCGAAAAATAGGAGGCCTATTTAAAGCCATACCATTCACCGCAACAGCCCTTATTATTGGCAGCCTTGCACTAACAGGAATACCTTTCCTCACCGGATTCTACTCCAAAGATCTAATTATTGAATCCGCCAACACGTCATATACCAACGCCTGAGCCCTCTTAATAACACTAATCGCCATCTCCTTCACAGCTATCTACAGTACCCGTATTATTTTCTTCACACTCCTAGGACAACCCCCGATTCCCAACCCTTATTTCTATTAATGAAAACAACCCATTCCTAATTAACTCAATTAAACGCTTACTAATCGTAAGTCTTTTCGCAGGATTCATCATTTCTAACAACATCCCCCCAACAACCATTCCCCAAACAACTATACCCTACTACCTAAAAATCACCGCCCTAACAATTACAATCCTAGGCTTTATTCTAGCACTAGAAATTAACAACATAACCCACTACTTAAAGTTCAATTACCCATCAAACATATTCAAATTTTCTAACCTACTAGGATATTATCCCACAGTCATACACCGCTTAACCCCCTATATAAATCTAACAATAAGCCAAAAATCAGCATCCTCCCTTCTAGACCTAACCTGACTAGAAACCATTATACCAAAAACCATCTCACTAACCCAAATAAAAACATCTATCATAATCACAAACCAAAAAGGCTTAATTAAATTATATTTCCTTTCCTTCCTAATTACGATTTTCACTAGCACAATTCTACTTAATTTCCACGAGTAATCTCTATAATCACCACTACACCAATTAATAAAGATCAACCAGTAACAATAACTAATCAAGTACCATAGCTGTACAAAGCAGCAATCCCCATGGCCTCCTCACTAAAAAACCCAGAATCCCCTGTATCATAAATTACCCAATCCCCCATACCATTAAACTTAAACACAATCTCCACCTCCTTATCCTTCAACACATAGTAAATTATAAAAAACTCCATCAACAAACCAGTAATAAACGTTCCTAAAACAACCTTATTAGAAACCCAAACCTCAGGATACTGCTCAGTAGCCATAGCTGTCGTATAACCAAAAACCACCATTAAACCCCCTAAATAAACTAAAAAAACCATTAAACCTAAAAAAAGAACCACCATAATTTAACACAATACCACACCCAACCCCACCACTCACAATCAATCCCAACCCCCATAAATAGGCGAAGGTTTTGAAGAAAACCCTACAAAGCCCATCACAAAAATTACACTTAAAATAAATACAATGTACATAATCATTATTCCTGCATGGAATCTAACCATGACTAATGATATGAAAAACCATCGTTGTTATTCAACTACAAGAACACTAATGATCAACATCCGAAAAACTCACCCACTAATAAAAATCGTAAACAACGCACTCATTGACCTCCCAACTCCATCAAACATCTCATCATGATGAAACTTTGGATCCCTCCTAGGCACTTGCTTAGCTCTACAAATCTTAACAGGCCTATTCCTAGCAATACACTACACATCCGATACAACAATAGCATTCTCCTCTGTAACCCACATTTGTCGAGACGTAAACTATGGCTGAATCATCCGATATATGCACCGCAAACGGAGCATCAATATTTTTTATCTGCCTATTTATGCATGTAGGACGAGGCCTATATTACGGATCATATACCTTCTTAGAAACATGAAACATCGGAGTAATTCTCCTATTTACAACAATAGCCACAGCATTCATAGGCTATGTCCTACCATGAGGACAGATATCATTCTGAGGAGCAACAGTCATACCAACCTCCTCTCGGCAATCCCATACATTGGCACCAACCTAGTTGAATGAATCTGAGGGGGATTTCAGTAGACAAAGCCACCCTCACCCGATTCTTCGCTTTCCACTTCATCCTCCCATTTATCATTGTAGCTCTCACCATAATCCACTTAATTTTCCTCCACGAAACAGGATCCAACAACCCCACAGGAATTCCATCAGACACAGACAAAAATTCCATTTCACCCTTATTACACCATCAAGGACATCCTAGGCATCATACTATTAATCCTCATCTCATATCACTAGTACTATTCACCTCCCGACCTACTCGGAGACCCGGATAATTATACTCCAGCAAACCCACTCAGTACACCCTCCCACATTAAGCCAGAATGGTATTTCCTATTTGCATACGCAATCCTACGATCAATCCCCAATAAACTGGGAGGAGTCCTAGCCTTAGTCCTTTCCATCTTGATCTTAACTACTCGTACCCTTCCTCCACACATCCAAACAACGAAGCATAATGTTCCGACCAATCAGCCAATGCATATTCTGACTTTTAATAGCAGACCTATTAACACTTACATGAATCGGAGGACAACCGGTTGAACACCCCTACATCACCATCGGACAATTAGCATCCATCATATATTTCCTCATCATCCTGGCAATAATACCACTAGCCAGCACCATCGAAAACAATCTCCTGAAATGAAGACAAGTCTTTGTAGTAAAATTAATACGCTGGTCTTGTAAACCAGAAAAGGAGAACAATTAACCTCCCTAAGACTCAAGGAAGAAGCGATAGCCTCACCATCAACACCCAAAGCTGAAGTTCTACTTAAACTATTCCCTGAACCACTATTAATTGCGTCTATTGATATACCCCCAAAAACACTAAGAACCTCCCCAGTATTAAATCCGCTAAAATTTTTAAACATACGACACAAATCTCCCACTCTATAAGCTTGCACGTGTAACAACATGCTTAATAACTCACCTCAATAGACACATGTACGAGTATTACACACAGACACACCATGTCATTTGCCCAAACATACCCACTAACACTCATACAATGTAAACATGATATGCGTCTAGCACACCACATGATCCATCCTATATGTATGAATATATACACTGAAGTAATATAATAAAAACATACATAAATGCAGTATACTACATGACCT
>NW_026292530.1:0-14972 GCF_023091745.1 Budorcas taxicolor
TTAGTCATTCTAGATTTGTTGTGGTTAGGTCCACGGTTAAGACTTCCCGTTTGGATGCAAATGCTTCTCAGATGATAAAAGTCATTAATATTACTGCCGTTAGTGAGATGAATGAGCCTATAGATGAAATAGTGTTTCATATTGTATATGCGTCTGGGTAATCGGAGTATCGTCGTGGTATACCAGATAGCCCTAAGAAATGTTGTGGGAAGAAGGTCATGTTAACACCTACAAATATAATTGCGAAATGGATTTTGGCTCATGTGTCATTAAGGGTGTAGCCTGAGAATAAGGGAAATCAATGTACAAATCCTCCTATGATAGCGAATACAGCTCCTATTGATAGTACGTAGTGGAAATGTGCTACCACATAGTATGTGTCGTGGAGAACGATGTCAAGGGAGGAGTTGGCTAAAACAATTCCAGTTAGTCCTCCAACTGTAAAAAGGAAAATGAAGCCTAGGGCTCATATTATAGCGGGGGATCATTTGATATTTCCTCCGTGAAGTGTTGCTAGCCAACTAAAGACTTTTACTCCGGTTGGGATAGCAATAATTATAGTAGCGGATGTAAAGTAAGCTCGTGTATCGACGTCTATTCCGACTGTGAATATATGATGGGCTCATACAATAAATCCTAGAAATCCAATTGATATTATGGCTCATACTATTCCTATATATCCAAATGGCTCTTTTTTTCCTGAATAGTAGGTTACGATGTGGGAGATTATTCCAAAGCCAGGTAAAATTAGAATATATACTTCGGGGTGTCCAAAAAATCAGAATAAGTGTTGATATAAGATAGGGTCTCCTCCTCCTGCTGGGTCAAAGAAAGTTGTATTCAGGTTTCGGTCTGTTAGTAATATTGTGATGCCAGCTGCTAATACAGGAAGTGAGAGGAGGAGTAGTACGGCAGTGATCAGTACAGATCACACGAACAGGGGGGTCTGGTATTGTGATATTGCGGGAGGTTTTATGTTAATAATAGTTGTAATAAAATTAATGGCTCCTAAAATTGAGGAAACACCTGCTAGGTGTAGGGAGAAAATGGTCAGGTCTACTGAGGCTCCTGCGTGGGCTAGATTACCTGCTAGAGGGGGATATACGGTTCAACCCGTCCCTGCTCCGGCTTCGACTATAGAGGATGCTAGGAGTAATAGGAAAGAAGGGGGGAGGAGCCAAAAACTTATATTATTTATCCGAGGGAATGCTATATCAGGGGCTCCAATCATTAGAGGAACTAGCCAGTTGCCAAACCCTCCAATTATAATAGGCATTACTATAAAGAAGATTATTACGAATGCGTGTGCAGTTACAATTACGTTGTAGATTTGGTCATCTCCAAGTAGAGTTCCGGGTTGGCCTAACTCAGCACGAATTAGTAAGCTCAGAGCGGTTCCTACTATGCCGGCTCAGGCACCAAATAGAAGATAAAGGGTACCGATATCTTTATGATTAGTTGAAAATAATCAGCGGTTTATGAACATGGGTAAAATGGCTGAGTAAAGCAATAGACTGTAAATCTAAGAATAGAGGTTTGATTCCTCTTTTTACCAGGTCCTGTAGTGAATTAACATATTGAATTGCAAATTCAAAGGAGCAGCTTCAAACTCTGCCGGGGCTTCTCCCGCCTTTTTTTTCTTGCGGCGGGAGAAGTAGATTGAAGCCAGTTATTTAGGGTATTTAGCTGTTAACTAAAGTTTCGTGGGGGTGGGACCCACCAATCTAGTGAGGATTTAGCTTAATTAAAGTAGTTGATTTGCATTCAATTGATGTAAGATATGATCTTGCAGTCCTTATCAGGAATTAAGTAAATTATACTTGCTTAGGGCTTTGAAGGCTCTTGGTCTATTTAACCTAAATTCCTATTCTAGGATTGAGAGAATTGGTGTAAGTGGTAGTAGTATAGTGGACAATACGGTTATTGTTGGTAGGAGGGTTATTCGTTTTATGGTTGAGAATTGTCATTTTATTTTTATGTTGTTTGTGGAAGGGAACATAGTAAGTGTGGTGGAATATGCCAGTCGTATGTAGAAATATAGGTTTAGTAGTGCTGTAATTGCTATGAAGGTAGGTAGGATAATGCTATTGTTTTTTGTCATTTCTTGAATAATTATTCATTTTGGCATAAATCCTGATAGTGGGGGGAGTCCTCCTATTGATAGGAGGGTAATGAGAATTAGAATAGTTATGATGGGTGTTTTGTTTCATGTGTGTGATAGTGATAGAGTGGTTGTGGTTGAGTTGGCTATAAATAGTGTAAATATGGTGGAAGTTATGATGATGTAAATGATTAGGTTTAGTAATGTTATGGTGGGATTGTATGGTAAAATTGCTGTTATTCAGCCTATGTGGGCAATTGATGAGTAAGCTATAATTTTTCGTAGTTGGGTTTGGTTTAATCCTCCTCAGCCTCCGATTATAATGGATAGAATTGATAGGGTTAAGATTATATTTAGGTTGATGGATTGGGATACTTGGTAAAGTACCGATATGGGTGCTAGTTTTTGTCATGTAAGTAAGATTAGGCCTGAAGATAGAGGGATGCCTTGTGTTACTTCTGGGACTCAGAAGTGGAATGGGGCTATTCCTAGTTTTATGGCGAGGGCTATTGTTATGAGTATGGAGGCTGTTGGGTTAAATAGTTTTATTACGGTTCATTGGCCTGAGAATATTAAGTTGATGATAATGGCTATTATTAGTAGTATTGAGGCTGTTGATTGAGTTAGGAAATATTTAGTTGATGCTTCTGTGGCTCGTGGGTTGTGTTTTTTTATTATAATAGGAATGATGGCGAGTATATTTATTTCAAATCCGATTCAGATGAGTAGTCAGTGGGAGCTAATTATAACGATAATGGTTCCAAGTATTATAGTTATTAAGATAATAATGAGAGTGATTGGGTTTATTAGTACGGGAAGGATACAAACCAACATTTTCGGGGTATGGGCCCGATAGCTTAATTAGCTGACCTTACTATTAGAATTTGGTGTAATTGGGAGCACGAAGAGTTTTGAGTTCTTAGGAGTAGGTTCAATTCCTATAGTTCTAGAAATAAGAGGATTTAAACCTCTATAATTTACTCTATCAAAGTAACTCTTTTGTCAGACATATTTCTTATGTTTGTGGGGGGATACTTGATAGGAGAATAGGTAGAGATACATGTCATATGCATAGGGCTAGCGTTAGGGGTAGAAAATTTTTTCATAATAAGTGCATCAGTTGATCATAGCGGAATCGGGGGTAGGATGCTCGGATTCATAGGAAGGTCATTGTGAGTAGTAGTGATTTGATGATAAAGTTAATTGCGTAGAGTTCTGGTATGTATGGGTTATGGGATGCTCCTAGGAAGAGGGTTGTTGTGAAGATATTTATTATAATAATGTTTGCATATTCTGCTATAAAGAATAGGGCGAATGGTCCTGCGGCGTATTCTACATTAAAGCCCGATACTAGTTCAGATTCTCCTTCAGTAAGATCAAATGGTGCTCGGTTTGTTTCTGCTAGTGTTGAAATGAATCATATTATTGCTAAGGGTCATGCTGGGAAGATTAGTCATACTTGTTCTTGTGTAATGATTAATGTAGAGAGAGTGAAGGATCCATTTATTAGTAAGATTGATAGTAAGATAATTGCTAGTGTAACTTCATATGAAATTGTTTGTGCTACTGCTCGTAGGGCTCCAATAAGAGCGTATTTTGAGTTGGAGGCTCAGCCTGATCAGAGGATCGAGTATACGGCTAAGCTTGATATAGCTAATATGAAAAGGATTCCTAAGTTTATATTGATGAGGGGATAGGGTATGGGTAGGGGGATTCATATAGTTAAGGCTAGGGTTAGGGCTAGGATGGGGGCTAGAATAAATATTGAGATTGAGGATGTGGCAGGTCGTAGGGGTTCTTTAATGAAAAGTTTGATTGCATCGGCGATGGGTTGGAGTAAGCCATATGGTCCTACAATATTTGGGCCTTTTCGGAGTTGTATGTAGCCTAGGATTTTTCGTTCAACTAGTGTAAGAAAAGCTACGGCTAGAAGAATGGGGATAATAAGTGTTAAGATGTTGAGTATAAACATTTTGTTAAGGAGAGGATTTGAATCTTGAGTATAAAGGTTTAAGTTTTACGCAATTACCGGGCTCTGCCACCTTAACTGGGCCCTTTTCTAGGGCAGGTATTGTTTGTGAGGTCAATTGAGATAAAGTCATTGATTGATTTAAGGCGCTTTGTTGAAGTTGGCCTTATTTCTCTTGTCCTTTCGTACTGGGAGAAATACATAACAGATAGAAACCGACCTGGATTACTCCGGTCTGAACTCAGATCACGTAGGACTTTAATCGTTGAACAAACGAACCTTTGATAGCGGTTGCACCATCGGGGTGTCCTGATCCAACATCGAGGTCGTAAACCCTATTGTCGATATGGACTCTTGAATAGGATTGCGCTGTTATCCCTAGGGTAACTTGTTCCGTTGATCAAGTCTTTGGATCAATAAACGATAGTTTGATTTGACTTGTGGGTCTAGTCTTTAAAATCGTTCGGAGGATTTTTTGTTCTCCGAGGTCACCCCAACCAAAACTGCTAGTCCATAAAGAGTGTTGTTATCCCTTAATGGTTAAGTTTATTTTCTTTGGACTAGTTAGTTAAAGCTCCATAGGGTCTTCTCGTCTTGTTGGTTTATTCCCGCCTCTTCACGGGAAGGTCAATTTCACTGATTGGAAGTAAGAGACAGTAAAACCCTCGTGTGGCCGTTCATACAAGTCCTTATTTAGAGAACAAATGATTATGCTACCTTTGCACGGTCAGGATACCGCGGCCGTTTAACGTCTAGTCACTGGGCAGGCAGTGCCTCCAATACTGGGGATGCTGGAGGTGATGTTTTTGGTAAACAGGCGGGATTTGTGTTTGCCGAGTTCCTTTTACTTCTTTTAATCTTTCCTGGGTGCACTCCTGTGTTGGATTAACAGTATAATTAATAAATTATTTATTGTTGGGTTATTTTTATTTACTGTTAACAGTCAGAGTATTATCAGATACTGACTTAAACTTGTGCAAGGAGAAAATATTTCTTGTTACTCATATTAACATTATTGCTTCTATTTAGTAATAGAATAGTCCAGTACTAGGTCTAGGAGTTGGTTATATTGTTGTTGGGATTAGTATTGTTTTTATTGTTGAGCTTTAACGCTTTCTTAATAGATGGCTGCTTTTAGGCCTACTATGGTGTTGTAAGATCTTACTCTCTAGTGAAGGTTGTACCCATTTCTAAAAGGCTGTACCTTTTTAGACTAACTTTTAAAGATACAGTGAGATTTGTTTATATTTTTTGGTATCTTTAAAGCTGAACTAAGATTCATTTTCTGGACAACCAGCTATCACCAGGCTCGTTAGGCATGTCACCTCTACTTATAGATCTTCTCACTATTTTGCCACATAGATGAGTTGGTTCTAATAAACTGTCTATAGGTAGCTCGTCTGGTTTCGGGTTACTTAGCTGAAATTCGTTTTGTTAAGTTTTTTGCTCGTTAATTCATTATGCAAAAGGTACAAGGGTTAATCTTTGCTTTTTTGTACTTTGATTATTTTCTTTCATCGTTCCCTTACGGTACTTTCTCTATAGCGCCATGTTTAGAATTTCTATCTCCTATACTTTAATAGGGGTAAATGTTTTGTTTTAGTATGTTTTGGTTATTGGATTGAAGAGTGGGGGTTTGGGCTAGGCATAGTTCAAAACATTCACAGTACACGAAATCTTCTAGGTGTAAACTAGATGCTTTAATTAAGCTATGTCTTGGTTTGTCCAAGCACACTTTCCAGTATGCTTACCTTGTTACGACTTACCTCCTCTCGTGTAATTGGTGCATGTAAATAGGTTTGGGTGCATATATTTACTTGAGGAGGGTGACGGGCGGTGTGTGCGTGCTTCATGGCCTGGTTCAACTAAGCACTCTATTCTTAGTTTACTACTAAATCCTCCTTTGGCTGTTAGTTTCATAATGGCTTTCGTATTAAGTTTTCTTGGATAGAAAATGTAGCCCATTTCTTCCCATTCCATAGGTTACACCTTGACCTAACGTTTTTATGTGTTATGATTGAGCTTACTTTTGTTCCTTTTCAGGGTTTGCTGAAGATGGCGGTATACAGACTGTATTAGCAAGGATTGGTGAGGTTTATCGGGGTTTATCGATTATAGAACAGGCTCCTCTAGAAGGGTGTAAAGCACCGCCAAGTCCTTTGAGTTTTGGGCCGTTGCCGGTAGTACTCTGGCGAATAATCTTGTTTTTGCAATTATTTATGTTTAGGGCTAAGCATAGTGGGGTATCTAATCCCAGTTTGGGTCTTAGCTATAGTGTGTCAGTTGTCGTAGAGTTACTTTCGTCACTTATTTTTGTTATAATTATGGCTTTTTACAGCTTAATTAGGATTTAACTCTATTTGGTGTAGTACTTTAACACGTTTTACGCCGTGTTCCTGTTAGCTTGGGTTAGTCGTATGACCGCGGTGGCTGGCACGAGATTTACCAACCCTAGTTAATATGGCTTAGTCGAACTTTCGTTCATGGCTTAAATTTTGTCACTGCTGTTTCCGTGGGGGTGTGGTTAAGCAAGGCGTTATGAGCTACAGGGTGTGTGCTTGATACCTGCTCCTCTTAGTCCTGCTGATTCGGAGGGCGCTACTCACCGGGGTGCGGATGCTTGCATGTGTAAGTCTATTGAAAGTTAACAGGAAGGCCAGGACCAAACCTATGTGTTTATGGAGTTGGTATACTCATCTAGGCATTTTCAGTGCCTTGCTTTAAATTTAAGCTACATTAACCATGTAGTATGTAAGCAGACCCAGGCACCTATATGTCTATCTTGTTTGGAGTGTGAATTTGAGTATTGGGGGTGAGATAAATTTATATTGATACTTAGGGGGAAGTATGTTAAAAATGGTGGTTAATATTTAAGAGGGGGGGGGGGAAATATAATAGGTATGTCCTGTAACCATTGACTGAAATGCCCATGCCTACCATTATGGGGATGCTCAAGATGCAGTTAAGTCCAGCTACAATTTATGCTCCGGGTCGGGGCCTTTGACGGCCATAGCTGAGTCCAAGCATCCCCGAAAATTAAAAAATACCAAATGTATGACAGCACAGTTATGTGTGAGCATGGGCTGATTAGTAATTAGTCCATCGAGATGTCTTATTTAAGAGGAAAGAATGGGCGGTTTTAGATGAGATGGCCCTGAAGAAAGAACCAGATGTCTGATAAAGTTCATTAAATAGCTACCCCCACGATTAATGGGCCCGGAGCGAGAAGAGAAATCCCTGCCAAGCGGGTTGCTGGTTTCACGCGGCATGGTCGGTAAGCTCGTGATCTAGTGGACGGGATACGCATGGTGACGAGGATAGATTTGACTTTATGCGCTATGTACGATCTAAGCAGGAAATGTCCTATGTACTATAGATAATTTTTATTGTACTTGCTTATATGCAAGGGGAAAATCATTTAATGTACTATATACATATTATATCTTTATTACATTAATTATGATGTACATGCTTATATGCATGGGGTAGATCATGTAATGTAATATATACATAGTATGTCTTTATTACATTAATTATAATGTACATACTGCACACAAAGTAGGTCATGTAGTATACTGCATTTATGTATGTTTTTATTATATTACTTCAGTGTATATATTCATACATATAGGATGGATCATGTGGTGTGCTAGACGCATATCATGTTTACATTGTATGAGTGTTAGTGGGTATGTTTGGGCAAATGACATGGTGTGTCTGTGTGTAGTACTCGTACATGTGTCTATTGAGGTGAGTTATTAAGCATGTTGTTACACGTGCAAGCTTATAGAGTGGGAGATTTGTGTCGTATGTTTAAAAATTTTAGCGGATTTAATACTGGGGAGGTTCTTAGTGTTTTTGGGGGTATATCAATAGACGCAATTAATAGTGGTTCAGGGAATAGTTTAAGTAGAACTTCAGCTTTGGGTGTTGATGGTGAGGCTATCGCTTCTTCCTTGAGTCTTAGGGAGGTTAATTGTTCTCCTTTTCTGGTTTACAAGACCAGCGTATTAATTTTACTACAAAGACTTGTCTTCATTTCAGGAGATTGTTTTCGATGGTGCTGGCTAGTGGTATTATTGCCAGGATGATGAGGAAATATATGATGGATGCTAATTGTCCGATGGTGATGTAGGGGTGTTCAACCGGTTGTCCTCCGATTCATGTAAGTGTTAATAGGTCTGCTATTAAAAGTCAGAATATGCATTGGCTGATTGGTCGGAACATTATGCTTCGTTGTTTGGATGTGTGGAGGAAGGGTACGAGTGTTAAGATCAAGATGGAAAGGACTAAGGCTAGGACTCCTCCCAGTTTATTGGGGATTGATCGTAGGATTGCGTATGCAAATAGGAAATACCATTCTGGCTTAATGTGGGAGGGTGTACTGAGTGGGTTTGCTGGAGTATAATTATCCGGGTCTCCGAGTAGGTCGGGAGTGAATAGTACTAGTGATATGAGGATGAGGATTAATAGTATGATGCCTAGGATGTCCTTGATGGTGTAATAAGGGTGAAATGGAATTTTGTCTGTGTCTGATGGAATTCCTGTGGGGTTGTTGGATCCTGTTTCGTGGAGGAAAATTAAGTGGATTATGGTGAGAGCTACAATGATAAATGGGAGGATGAAGTGGAAAGCGAAGAATCGGGTGAGGGTGGCTTTGTCTACTGAAAATCCCCCTCAGATTCATTCAACTAGGTTGGTGCCAATGTATGGGATTGCCGAGAGGAGGTTGGTAATGACTGTTGCTCCTCAGAATGATATCTGTCCTCATGGTAGGACATAGCCTATGAATGCTGTGGCTATTGTTGTAAATAGGAGAATTACTCCGATGTTTCATGTTTCTAAGAAGGTATATGATCCGTAATATAGGCCTCGTCCTACATGCATAAATAGGCAGATAAAAAATATTGATGCTCCGTTTGCGTGCATATATCGGATGATTCAGCCATAGTTTACGTCTCGACAAATGTGGGTTACAGAGGAGAATGCTATTGTTGTATCGGATGTGTAGTGTATTGCTAGGAATAGGCCTGTTAAGATTTGTAGAGCTAAGCAAGTGCCTAGGAGGGATCCAAAGTTTCATCATGATGAGATGTTTGATGGAGTTGGGAGGTCAATGAGTGCGTTGTTTACGATTTTTATTAGTGGGTGAGTTTTTCGGATGTTGATCATTAGTGTTCTTGTAGTTGAATAACAACGATGGTTTTTCATATCATTAGTCATGGTTAGATTCCATGCAGGAATAATGATTATGTACATTGTATTTATTTTAAGTGTAATTTTTGTGATGGGCTTTGTAGGGTTTTCTTCAAAACCTTCGCCTATTTATGGGGGGTTGGGATTGATTGTGAGTGGTGGGGTTGGGTGTGGTATTGTGTTAAATTATGGTGGTTCTTTTTTAGGTTTAATGGTTTTTTTAGTTTATTTAGGGGGTATAATGGTGGTTTTTGGTTATACGACAGCTATGGCTACTGAGCAGTATCCTGAGGTTTGGGTTTCTAATAAGGTTGTTTTAGGAACGTTTATTACTGGTTTGTTGATGGAGTTTTTTATAATTTACTATGTGTTGAAGGATAAGGAGGTGGAGATTGTGTTTAAGTTTAATGGTATGGGGGATTGGGTAATTTATGATACAGGGGATTCTGGGTTTTTTAGTGAGGAGGCCATGGGGATTGCTGCTTTGTACAGCTATGGTACTTGATTAGTTATTGTTACTGGTTGATCTTTATTAATTGGTGTAGTGGTGATTATAGAGATTACTCGTGGAAATTAAGTAGAATTGTGCTAGTGAAAATCGTAATTAGGAAGGAAAGGAAATATAATTTAATTAAGCCTTTTTGGTTTGTGATTATGATAGATGTTTTTATTTGGGTTAGTGAGATGGTTTTTGGTATAATGGTTTCTAGTCAGGTTAGGTCTAGAAGGGAGGATGCTGATTTTTGGCTTATTGTTAGATTTATATAGGGGGTTAAGCGGTGTATGACTGTGGGATAATATCCTAGTAGGTTAGAAAATTTGAATATGTTTGATGGGTAATTGAACTTTAAGTAGTGGGTTATGTTGTTAATTTCTAGTGCTAGAATAAAGCCTAGGATTGTAATTGTTAGGGCGGTGATTTTTAGGTAGTAGGGTATAGTTGTTTGGGGAATGGTTGTTGGGGGGATGTTGTTAGAAATGATGAATCCTGCGAAAAGACTTCCGATTAGTAAGCGTTTAATTGAGTTAATTAGGAATGGGTTGTTTTCATTAATAGAAATAAGGGTTGGGAATCGGGGTTGTCCTAGGAGTGTGAAGAAAATAATACGGGTACTGTAGATAGCTGTGAAGGAGATGGCGATTAGTGTTATTAAGAGGGCTCAGGCGTTGGTATATGACGTGTTGGCGGATTCAATAATTAGATCTTTGGAGTAGAATCCGGTGAGGAAAGGTATTCCTGTTAGTGCAAGGCTGCCAATAATAAGGGCTGTTGCGGTGAATGGTATGGCTTTAAATAGGCCTCCTATTTTTCGAATATCTTGTTCGTTATTTAGATTGTGGATGATGGAGCCGGAGCATAGAAATAATATGGCTTTGAAGAAAGCGTGGGTGCAGATGTGAAGAAGTGCTAGGTGAGGCTGGTTAATTCCAATTGTTACTATCATAAGGCCGAGTTGGCTGGATGTAGAGAAGGCGATGATTTTTTTAATGTCATTTTGGGTGAGGGCACATATTGCTGTAAATAGTGTGGTAATGGCTCCTAGGCATAGTATAGTAGATTGGATGAGTTTATTGTTTTCTGTTAATGGATAAAAGCGGATTAGTAAGAAAATACCTGCTACTACTATTGTACTTGAGTGGAGTAATGCTGAGACAGGTGTCGGACCCTCTATTGCGGAGGGTAATCATGGGTGCAGGCTAAATTGTGCGGATTTTCCGGTTGCGGCTAGAATTAGTCCTATTAGAGGTAGATTTGAGTTCTCTGGTTTTAGTAAGAAGATTTGTTGAAGGTCTCAAGTGTTGAGGTTAATTAGGAATCATGCTATTGCTAGGATAAATCCGATGTCGCCAATGCGGTTATATAGGATTGCTTGTAGAGCTGCTGTGTTTGCGTCTGCTCGTCCGTATCACCATCCAATTAGTAGAAATGATATAATTCCGACTCCTTCTCAGCCAATGAATAGTTGAAAGATGTTATTTGCAGTGACGAGGATGAGTATTGTGATAAGAAATAAGAGTAAGTACTTAAAAAATTGGTTGATGTTGGGGTCGGAATGTATGTATCATATTGAGAATTCTATGATGGATCATGTGACGAATAGTGATACTGGGATAAATATTGTCGAGAAGTAATCTATTTTGAAGCTGAGAGATAGTTTGAGGGTTTGGATGGTTAGTCAGTGTCAGTTTGAAATAATTATTTCTTGTCCTGTATGAATAAATATTATAGTGGGAATTATACTAGTGATAAAGGCGTATGAAATGGTTGTTTTTACGTAAAGTGGGTAATTGGTGAATTTGTGGGTGCTAAGACTAGTTGTCATGATGGGTACGGTTAGTAGGATTAGGGTAGTTAGTGTGAGGGATGGGAACAGGTTTATTACTTTTATTTGGAGTTGCACCAATTTTTTGGTTCCTAAGACCAATGGATAACTGCTATCCTTTAAAAGTTTGAAAAAGCCATGTTGTCAGGCATGGGAGCATAGAATTAGCAGTTCTTGCATACTTTTTCGGTAAATAAGAAGGTGATAGGCTTCTATTGTTAGATTCACAATCTAATGTTTTTTTAAACTATATTTACAGTATAGGGGTCCTAGGATAATTTTTGGGTTTAGGGATAGAAGCAGTAGTGGTAGTATGTGTAGTGATATGAGTGCATTTTCTCGTGTGAAGGAAGGTGAAATGTTATTGATATGATGAGTGTATTTGCCCCGTTGTGTTGTGATTAGTATATAGAGGGTGTAGAGAGTAGTGATTACTATGTTAAGTCCTATTAGAATAATTGTGATATTAGATCATGAAAAAGTCGATATTACTACAAATAGTTCTCCGATTAGGTTGATTGTTGGGGGTAGAGCCAGGTTGGTTAGACTTGCTAGGAGTCATCAGGTGGCTATTAGTGGAAGAAGTGTTTGTAGGCCGCGGGCTAAGATTATTGTACGGCTGTGAATTCGTTCGTAGTTAGAATTTGCTAGGCAGAAAAGTATAGAGGATGTAAGGCCGTGGGCAATTATCAGGGCGGTGGCTCCTATGTAGCTTCAGGGTGTTTGGATTAGGATTGCAACGATGACAAGTGCCATGTGGCTAATAGAGGAGTACGCGATGAGTGATTTCAGGTCCGTTTGACGAAGGCAAATTGAGCTGGTTATGATTATGCCTCATAGTGATAGCATGATGAATGGGTATGCTATAAAGTCGGTGATTGGATCTAGGAGAAGCGTAATTCGTAACATGCCGTATCCTCCTAGTTTTAGTAGGATTGCTGCAAGAACTATGGAGCCTGCAATTGGGGCTTCTACGTGGGCTTTGGGTAGTCAGAGATGAAGTCCGTATAGTGGTATTTTTACTATAAAGGCTATTATGCATGCTAGTCACATGAAGGTGTTGGATCAGGAGCTGGGTATTGGTTGTACTCAGTATTGTAGAATTAGGAAGTTTAGGGATCCTATTGTGTTTTGAATATAGATTAGTGCAACTAGTAAGGGTAGGGATCCTGCTAGTGTATAAAACAAGAAGTAGAGACCGGCATTTAGGCGTTCTGTTTGGTTCCCTCATCGGGTAATAATAATGAGTGTGGGAACTAGTGTTGCTTCAAATATAATATAAAAGAGAATTAGTTCTGTAGCAGAGAATGTCATAATTAGAAATAGTTGTAATAGGATTAGTATTGAGATGAAGAATTTTTTTCGGGCTGGGTTTTCTTTTGATAGGTGATGCTGGCTAGCTATAAGTATTAAGGGGAGGAGTCATATGGTTAGAATAAGTAGTGGTGTAGATAAGGAGTCGGAGAAGAAAGTTAATGAGAAGTTGAGGCTGTTATCGCCAAATTGGTTTATAAGGAGTAGGCTTGTAAGGCTAATTAGTAAGCTGTGGAGTGTGGAGTTAATTCAGATTATGTTATTTTTTGATAGCCAGGTTAGGGGTATAAGTATTATTGTGGAAATAATGTATTTTAGCATTGTAGCAGATTAAGGTTTTGTACGTAGTCGGTGCCGTATGTGTTTGATACCATTACTAGCAAGGATAGGCCTAGTGCTGCTTCGCAGGCTGCGAAAACTAGTAGAATAATGGGTATTATACTGGCTAAAGTGAAGTGTGAGTTTAGGATTATTAGGGTAGCTATAACGAATAAGGACAATATTATTCCTTCCAGGCATAGGAGGGAGGATATTAGGTGAGATCGATACATTAGTAATCCCGTGAGAGATACTATGAATGCTATTATAATATTTATGTATACGAGGGACATTTGGTACTTATGAGTTTGATCATAATCTAATGAGTCGAAATCATTTATTTTGGTTTAAACTAAGTACCATATTCGGTCCATTCTAATCCTTTTTGGGTTCATTCATAGGCTAGGCTTGTGGCTAGTAGGAAAATTAGGAGAAGGGATATAGTAAGCATTGTGTTAAGGTTAGTTGTTTGTGAGGCCCATGGTAGTGGTAGAAGTAGTGCAATTTCTAGATCGAAGAGGAGGAATGTGATAGCTACTAGAAAGAATTTTATGGAGAAAGGAAGGCGAGCAGATCCTATGGGGTCGAATCCACATTCGTATGGGCTTGTTTTTTCTGAGTATACGTTTAGTTGGGGGAGTCAGAATGCGATGGTCACGAGCAATGTAGCTAGTGTAAAGTTAGTTAGGAGGGTAATTATAAGGTTTATTGTTCTTTTTCGGGTTAGGCCGAAGCTAACTGATTGGAAGTCAGTTGTACTAATTAATACTAAAAGAACATGAGCCTCATCAGTAGATGGAAACATAGAGGAAAAGTCATACTACGTCTACGAAGTGTCAATATCAGGCAGCGGCTTCGAAGCCGAAATGGTGATTGGAGGTAAAGTGAAATTTTAGTTGGCGGAGGAAGCAGACAATTAAGAAAGTAGATCCAATAATGACATGGAGGCCGTGGAATCCTGTAGCTACGAAGAAAGTTGAGCCGTAAACTCCGTCTGAGATTGTAAAGGGAGCTTCATAGTATTCTGATGCTTGTAGAAGTGTAAAGTATACGCCTAACGTAATGGTGATGAATAAGGCTTGTAGCATGTGGTTACGGTTCCCTTCTATGAGGCTGTGGTGGGCTCAGGTAATGGAGACTCCTGAGGCTAGAAGGACAGAGGTGTTGAGTAGTGGGACTTCTAAGGGGTTAAGTGGGTGAATGCCTGTTGGGGGTCAGCAGCTGCCTAATTCGGGTGTAGGAGCAAGGCTTGAGTGATAGAAGGCTCAGAAGAAGCCAGTGAAGAATAGGACTTCGGAGACGATGAAGAGGATTATTCCGTAGCGAAGGCTTTTTTGGACAGCAGGAGTATGGTGGCCTTGAAAGGTACTTTCTCGGATTACATCTCGTCATCATTGGTATATTGTAAGTATGTTTGTTGTTAGGCCTAGGGTCAGTAGAGCTGTTGAATTGAAGTGAAATCACATGATGAGGCCAGATGTTATTAGGAGGGCAGATAGTGCTCCTGTGAGGGGTCAGGGACTTGGGTTTACTATGTGATAGGCGTGGGTTTGGTGTGTCATTATGTATTGTCGTGCAGATATAAGCTAACTAGGAGGGTGAATACGTAGGCTTGAACTATAGCTACTGCGAATTCGAGGATTGTTAGTAGAGCTAAAATAGTAAATGTAATAAGTGCTGTTGTGGTATTGATATTTAATAATGCAAGGGTAGCTCCTCCGATTAAGTGAATTAATAAGTGCCCTGCTGT
>NW_026292531.1:0-14646 GCF_023091745.1 Budorcas taxicolor
GTGAAAAAAGGGAGAAACGGATCTATGGGACTGGGTACAAAGTCCATTTACCTGGTTTAAACATGCCTTCTATTTGCTTGTTTTTGTTATTTTGTTTGTTGTAATGTTAAAGGTAAAAAATCTCACAGCCCGCAATAGGCGCTTACAGTAAAAAATAGTTATGCTTGCCCAGGTCATGGAAAAGGAGCCCCACGTTAGGCACCCACAAAACCCCTGGATTAATTTAGCCCTTCAAGAGATTAACTGAGACAGATAAATAGAGTTCTAGATACCCATCATCTAAAGAGATTCCGCCTAGCCCCCAAGAGGTGGCTGGATAGCCAATGACGGGTAAGACCCTCAGAGGAGGGCATCCTAAGACAGGCACAGCCACAAGAGGGGCTGGCGAGGCTGGAGGTTGGCCACCTACAGCTCTATGCCTTGCTCTACAGAACATCAATACAAATGTCTCGAAGGCTTAAATAAAATTAAAAAGGGGGAGATGTGGGGCCCTACGTGGGAAACCTTAAAAAAAAGGGGCTAGCTTTTGTGGTTGGAAGCCAAGATGGCGTCCGGCGGAAGAGATAGGGGCGTGGTCTATGTTAAAACTTTTGATTGGCTCTCTTGATTTCCGTGCACTCGGACAGCGCATGATCACCCTAGACTCCTGTTACAATGAAGCGTATGACGACTTGACCTTTATCGTGATTGGTGTAACTATGGCATATTATAATTTGACCTTTAACGTGATTGGTGCAACTATGGGAGGTCCCTTGCACAACCCCCTTGCTTGCCTATATAAACCAAGAGTTTGTGGCAATAAAGCGGAACTGCTCAGATGGAACCCCTGTCTCGTCTGATTGTCTCTCGCTCACCGAGGGGCTGGGTTGGCAGACAGCAGGCTCACCTCTCCTCAGGACCCCTCGGCTTTGCTGAGGGAAGTTCCACTGCCTCTCTCTTTCTGTGGAACACCCCCCACAAGCACCCACAGCGGCATAGCCAAAAATAGTAGACAAAATGTTCTTCCCCGAAATAAAGTTGGAGAAAGTGTGGAAAAAGTCATTAGCTGCTCCTGCAGCAGTAAAATCCAATCGGAAATTTTCCATGGCCTGTATCTGATTATGAAGTTTCCCTAAATCTAAACCAATATCTGAGCTGTTCCAAACACCTAAAATAAGATTTTTCAACATATTGGGCAGTATGCACTTGTTGAGTCAATGATATTGCTGCCAAAGTAACAGTAACAGTAATAGTGAGAGTAACAGTAGCAGTAACAGTAGTAATTGTTGTTATTAAAGCTGAATTCCCTAAGATTAGTAAGCCCACAAATCATCTTGATCGCATTAAATCTTGTTGTTTTAACACAGCAAGACCATTATTATCATACCAATAAGTAGTTACAGTTACAGGCACCATAATATAGGGTGGACATTTTAACACCACAAAAGAACAAACATATTGAAGAGTTAATCGAAATGAAAGCATACATTGTTCACAAGCCACTACTTTAGGTCCATTTGTACATTAAGTTTTCCGGAATCATTGGTGAAAAGAAATACATAAGGAACGGGTAGACAAACCAAAACAGAATAAGTAGAATTATTTTCTGGTCGGAGTTCATTCTGCAGCAGCTCTGTCAGTCCCGCTGGGATGTCGATGTTTATCTTGCCTCTCCTGCCGGCGGTCACAGTGCACTGGGTCCCATCAGTGAGGCTGGCCCTGCCCGCGGCTCCCGGTGTGTGGCTGTTTCGTACGGTGGCGGAGGCAGAGGAGTTCCCATTTTGTTTTTTGTGGTCGTGGCAGTGGAGGAACCAGGTGCCTGGGGGACTGCGACATGACGAATCAGCCTGTCTGGGATCCAAATTGGCGAATCTGCGTCCTGTGGAAAAAATACAAGCACATCCTCGACCGCCAGTTAATAATTGGTCGGGACCTTTCCATTGTCCGGAGAGGAGGTCCTTCCACTTTACCAACGGCTTTGCATTTTGTTCTTCCATACGAATCAGCATTTAAATTATCTATTACAAAGACAGCATGTTGTAAAATCTGATGGGGGGAACTATATGTATTTATATATGGCAATAAGAATAAACTTATTGACATATAATATATATAAATTAATATGCTTGAATTAATCTTTATAATTAACATATTAATTAATATATATTGCAGCAATACAACATGCACACAACTAATACCAACCAACACAAACCAATGCACTCTAATAATATATGTCACACACACACAATATAATTATACAGTATATATAATATGTTATCACAGCACACCAACCTATATCAATCAATATCAGCCACATACATATTATATTACCACAATATATATATTATATATATAATATAATTATACAGTATGTATTTAATATATATAGTATGCATATTAATTTATATACAAATTAAGTATAAATTTATAAATAGAATTAGGTATATCTATATTATATTTTATTTATACCCATACCTAACTAGTCAAACTGTAATTAGGTAAATATATTTATATTATGTATTTATAACAATACATAAAATATTGTTAACTATACCGCCTATTGATAACTAAGAAATTGTGAAATCCCTTTTCCGAGCAACTCCTATTTGAGACCGCACATCCCTCCCCCATACGGTAAAGGGGAGCGAAGGAACTACATAGACTTAGGGAAGTTTCACAGGTATCCTCAAACTGCCTATTTAATATTTTTGCGTGTTTAACTACTGTGGGGGCTTGAGGGCAAATGAAACAAAATTTGACCCCTGAAGTCTATCAGGGCAACTTGCCAATCATCACTATTTTGTAAAAGACTTGCAGTTGATCCTCCTTGAATGGAATTAATATATTTGCTACTTCTTTTCTAAAAAGTTCCACACTTCTTTTTCTTCGTTTTAAAATTAATTGTGCCACTGGGATAAGATGAAAGTCTTTTTCTTGGGGTCACTGGTAGATGGAACCAATGGGCCTTCTTGTCACAAGCATCCTGTAGGTGTATGTTTTGTGGCAAGAATAATTTAATCTCATCTTTTGGTAATATTAATCTTAATTAACTGATCATTTAAAGCCTCATCCACTTTAACAAGAGCCGACACTGTCTCATTATTCAACTTTCTCTTAGAACTGGGATTAGGATTGTGTTTTAAGCAATCAAACAAAAGGCTTTAAATCTGCAGTAGTCAGTTTCAAATGTGGGCGTGTCCAATTAATATCCCCTAATAATTTTTGGAAATCATTTAAAGTTAGTAAACAATCTCTCTGCAGCTTCAAAGGGACATTATCAGTTTTCAAAACTTTTGGCAGACCTAACTATGAGAAGCAAATAAAGAGGTGTTGCACACTAACTTTATAAGCTTCTCCAGTTATCCTTCCATAACCCAAATCTGGTCTATAGCTTTTTAGATGACAAGCAACCATCTAATCTTTGCTTGAATACTTCCAGCAACGGGGAACTCACTACTTGCCAAGGTTTTCAACTCTCCCTTACTTTCTCCTCTGCAGCATTCCCAACCCGCATATCACTTTCTCTAATCCCACCAACTCATTTTCAGTAGTATGTGTTGGCCAGGAGCTGGGACAGTCTTTCCCAGCAATGCAAGAATCGTCTGTTCTAGAGTCTAACAGCCCTGACATTTTATATCCTTGAATTAAAAGATCTTTTAAAGGCCTAGAAGCTGTAATTCCCTGCACCCAAAAAGCTAGATCACTAGATCCAAATATTCTGAGGCCCCTAGCTTGAGAAGTCACATTTTTGCTTGTCTAATACGGTAAAGGCAAAAGCTGTGTTATTCTTAATCTTTATTATTTTGCACAGTTTTAGTAGGTGGAGAGACCAAAACTGTAATTTTTCAGTATAATCAGAATCTACTACACCAGACACCACCAAAATTCCTTGAATAGAAAGCAAGCAACGCCCTAGCACAAGTCCTACAATGCCCTCAGGCAGGGGGTCAGCCACTCCCATTGGAATCAGAGTAACCGGCACATCAGGAGTTAATATTGTTTGGGTAGTGGAGCTGAGGTCCAGTCCTAAGCTACCTGGGGTTGATTGGCATGGCTTGTTGTCTCTGTTTAGCAGGACATTGCTGGCAAAAATGTTATATTTGGCCATAAGAGAAACATTTTATTTGTAGAATCCTTTTTATTATGATTATTTTTCTTTCTTTCTCTCTCTCTCTCTTTTTTTTTTTTTTGCTTGGGCGAGGCCCACCTTGAGGGGTTTTTATGCAAGTACCAGTCTCTGTTTTAAAAGCTCCTTTGTTAAAAAATATTCCCCTATCTTTTTCAACCTTAAGGAATGTTCTGGGAGGATTTGGATGCAAAGTTGGGAGTTTTTAAGCCCTGGGGAGGCACAAGCAGAGGTGGGGTGGTCGCCTTAAATCAGAAAGTGTTGGATAAATTTTTAAAGGTTTGCATAGCTGGGGAGGGGGCTCGCCAGGGCGCTCCAGCCACAGCGTCCTGTAAACCCTCTCCTTCCTCAGGAGGTAGAGCACAATATCCCTCCTTTTCTTCATCAATTGCAGGAAATATGATCTGCTCAGAAGATGGAGAGCCATTAAAATCCACCGCTATAGCCTCTCCCATAGGCTATCTAACAGCTTCATGACGGGGGTCCAGAACATTTCTAATCATATTCCACGGAGCAAAAGCATTTACAAGCCCATGCAAAGTATAATAAGTTTTTAGCTGTTTTGCTAGCTTCACCCAAGTATCTAAATTAACAGTGCCCTTTTCTGGAAACCAAGGACATTGCTCTTATACAAATTTAAAAAAGAATTGAACACTAACTTTTTTAACTTTAATTTTTCTTTTGTTTAAGAGTTGCAAAATTAGTTCTAGGAAGAGTTGTCAGTCTTTTAACTCACTGTTACCCGTGTCAGAAAATTAAGATTTATCGAAATGTCTGCCTTGTCAAGGGTTTTACCTTAGCCAAGGGGGGTTTTCATCTCTACCCATAAAAGACTGCCTTGTCAAGGTTTCTATCCTTGCCAAAAGGGGTTTCCTTCAACCCGTAGAAAGTCTGCCTTGTCAAGGTTTCTACCCTTGCCAAGGGGGGTTTATTTCAACCCGTCTACCCTTCATTAAGGGGGGGGTTTCTTTCAACTCGTCAGTTTCTTTCAACCCTTAAACACTTCCCTCTCCTTCTAACCGTACCTGTCGTATGCAGGGGTGTCCTAGGAACCTGAGTGGCATCCTATCCATCCTGAATTGCTGAGCACTTCTGAGACCTACCTTCAAATAGCCTGTTCTGGGTGCCACTTGCCAGGGTTCAGCCCCAGTTGATCCAGGGAATTTGAAGGGGAGACGGAGATAGCATCTTAGAAAACATTATTTCATTAGAAACATAAAGATCAGAATAGAATAGTATAGTAGGAAAATTAGTGGAGAAAAGATGCTGAATACTTTGGGTTACATGGATAGCTAATAAAACTCCGAGACAAGAGGTTTGCACCATCTACGTAAGCCACTGGTGCCCACTTGAATAGCGGAGGGTGCCCCACCTTGGGCTCCCTGTCTCGTGGGTCTTAGAAGCCAGGGCAACTAAGTAGACATGGTGAGCCCCCATGCCCAGATGGAAATTCAGCCTGTAAAGGAGAGGGAGGGAGAGGGAGAAAGAGAGAAAGAGAGTCGACACGGGGGAAACCAGTCTTTCCAGTGACTGGCCCAACTTTTATTGTCCGGAACAGCTCTTTATAATTTTGGGTGTACATAGAGATCAATGGATATTACAAAATTATGCAGCATCAGCAGCCCTGACTCTTATCGAGACCAGGCTTTCTCTCTATATACCTAGCTGTATACACAATTCTTAGGTGATTTACATCATTTTCTGGCCAGAAGGCCAATTAACATTTTATGGCCCTTTTCTGATAAGGGTCTGTCAACCAGAAAACTTATTTGCCTTAATAATGTTGTTCTTCCCAAAGTCTGGTACCACTCTCAGAAAGCATTAAATAAATTTACATTCTTACATAGCAAGGACACAACCATTTATAACAAGGAAAGTGGAGTACAGTGATTTATAACAAAGAGAAAATTCATTAACTCAAAAGTCTAGTGTTGCTAACATTAAAACTACTGTATTCCTTTTTCTATATCACAATTGCATTGATTAATATCCTTCAGGTGCCTAGAAGATAAAGAATATGGAGGCTTGGCCGCAGGCTTTGACTCAACATTGAAACCCGTCCCCAATATAATTTCTAGCATTTTAGGAAAGGCTCTATATCTTTAAGATGCTTTAAGCTGCCTGCCTTTCATGGTAGGGGGGCTGTAAACAATTCACAAGTTGTAAAAGTCCGGGGGAACCTGTCAGGCAAGGTAGAGAGCCATCAGAGGGTTTTGAGCTGAGACACTCCTTTCATAGGCAGGAGACCAGTTGGAGCCCTAACTTAACTTTTTCCAGAGAAAGGTGGTTGGGGATAGCCCCCTGTAATGTCAGAAGAGTATACTATAGCAGACAGTAAACAGACAGATTTTGGTTTGGGGGTAGATGCTCAGGCAGAGGACCACTTCAGACCTGACTCGCCTTGCCCCTTCAGGTCTCTCCCCAAGAACTTGTCATGGATGGGATCCCCCGTGGTGGCTCCCGGCAATTGGGGTCTTTTGGAATGGTGGCACGATCCCTGGCATTCCTCTCGACTTTCAAGTTGAGACCGCCTCCTCTTGAGCTGCCACTGGAAGGCCGGGATTCCTATCCCAACGAAGCAGGGAAATAGACACTCATCTCAAGATGAGGAGGGGAAAACAGGGCTCTTTTCGAGTTGTGGCAGGACCCTCGGTGTTCCTCTCGAGTGGAGACGGGTATGTCGGGGAACTTCTTGAGTTGCATCAAAGCTGTCAAGGACGCTTTCAAGGCTCACGAGGGAAGGTGGGAGTTCTCTCGAGACGCCGCAGTGGAAAAGGGCCTCATTTCGCTTGGAGGGGAAGATCTCCTGGTTTTTCTCGAGTTGCTGCAGGAAATTTGGGGTTCCTCTCGAGTTACGACGGGGACCTCAGGGAACCGCTGTTGTTGCCTCAGGCAAGTCCAGTCTCCATTCGAGTTGCGAGGGGTCTTTCGTGATTCCTCTCCAGTCACTGATGGGTCCTATGTCCTCATCTGGAGCTGAGGCCGGAACCCAGGTTACCTCGCCAGTTCTGACATGGATTTCCGGGATCCTATGGAGTTTCAAAAGGTGAGTAAGGCCTCGTCTACTGTGGAGATGTGCAGGTCCGCTTCCCTCTTGAGCTATAACACCAGTGTCAGGCTTCCTGTCGAGTTGACATCGGGATCGGTGGCTTTCTCTCAAGGTGCCACAGAGCTATCACACCTGGCATCATGTTTTGAGACCATCCTTGTGGTGACCGTGGAGTCAGTGCAGGGGAGTCAGGTGTATCTGCAGTGGACTGGGACATCGGGGTCTTTTGGAATGGCGGCACGACCCCTGAATTTCCTCTCGAGGGTCAATTTGAGACCGCCTCTTCTTGAGGTGTGATGGGAATGCCAGAATTCCTTCCCCGCAGAAGCACGGAAATGGACCCTCATCTCGAGATGAGGAGGGAAAACCGGGAATCTTCTTGAGTTCTGATGGGACCCTCGGTGTTCCTCTCAAGTGGAGAAGGGTATCTCGGGGAACTTTTGAGTTACCTCAAGCCTGTCAAGGACCCTTTCCAGGCTCAGGAGGGAAGGTGGCTTTTCTCTAGAAATGCCGCAGCGGAAAAGGGCCTCATCTCGCGTTGAGGGAAGAAACTCCTGGTTTTTCTCGAGTTACAGCCGTAAACTTGGAGTTTCTCTTGAGTTATGATGGGGACCTCAGCGACCTGCTCCTGTGGCCTCAGGAAAGTCTACTCTCCTTGCGAGTTGCGAGAGGCCACTCGGGATTCCTCTGCAGTCTCTGCCGGGGCTGAGGTCCTCATCTGGAATTGAGGACAGAACCTCAGGGTTCCTCTCCAGTGTTGACATGGATCTCGGTGTTCCTCTGGAGTTTCCACAGGGAATTCAGGCCTCGTTTCGTGTAGGGACATGCAATTCCACTTTCCTCTCCAGCTGGAAAAGCAGTGTCAGGCTTCCTGTCGAGTTGACATAGGGATAGGAGGCTTTCTGTTGAGGTGCCACAGGTCTGTTCACACCTGTCATCGTATTTGGAGATGATCCTCGGGGTTACCGTCGAGTCAGTGCCAGGGAGTCAGGCGTATCTGGAGTGGATTGGGGCATCGGGGTCTTTTGGAATGGTGGAAAGACCCCTGGAGTTCCTGTCGAGTGTCAACTTGAGACCGCCTCCACTTGAGATGAGATGGAACACAGGGATACCTTTCCCGACGAAGCAGGGAAATGGACCCTCATGTCGAGATGAGGAGGGAAAACCAGGGCTCTTCTTGAGTTGTGGTGGGACCCTCGGTGTTCCTCTAGAGTGGAGATGGGTATGTTGGGGAACTTCTTGAGTTACCTCAAGGATGTCAAGGACCCTTTCGAGGCTAAAGAGGGAAGGTGGGATTTCTCTCGAGACACCACAGCGGAAAAGGGCCTCATCTCGCGTTGAGGGGAGAATCTCCTGCTTTTTCTCAAGTTGTGGCAGGAAACTACAGGTTCCTCTCAAGTTACGACAGGGACCTCAGGGAGCCGCTCATGTAGCCTCAGGAAAGTCCAGTCTCCATGCGAGTTGCGAGGGGCCTCTCGGCATTCCTCTCCAGTCACTGCTGGGGCCGAGGTCCTCATCTGGATTTGTGGCCTGAACCCTAGTGTTCCACTCCAGTGCTGACATGGATCTTGGGGTTCCTCTGGAGTTTCCACATGGGACTCAGGCCTCGTCTCGTGTGGAGACATGCAAGTCTGCCTCCTCTCCAGCTGGAAAAGCAGTGTCAGGCTTCCTGTCATGTTGACATAGGGATCAGTGGCTTTCCCTCGAGGTGCCACAGAGCTGTCACACGTGCCATCTTATTTTGAGTTGATACTGGGTGTGACAGTTGAGTCAGTGCCGGGGAATCAGGTGTATGTCGAGTGGATTGGGACATCGGGGTCTTTTGGAATGGTGGCATGGCCCCTAGAGTTCCTCTCGACCTTCAAGTTGACACCTCATCCTCTTGGGGTACAATGGGAACGCTGGGATTCCTTTCCAAGTGAAGCAGGGAAATGTACCCTCATCTCCAGATGAGGAGGCAAATCGGGGCTCTTCTTGAGTTGTGCCGGGACCCTCGGTGTTTCTCTCGAGTAGAGACGGCTATGTCGGGGAACTTCTTGAGTTGCATCAAGGGTGCCGACACACCCATCGGGGAACTTCTTGAGTTGGATCAAGGGTGTCAAGGACCCTTCCGAGGCTCAAGAGAGAAGGTGCGATTTCTCTCGAGACCCTGCAGCAGTAAAGGGCCTCATCTCGCATTGAGGGGAGAATCTCCTGGTTTTTCTCGAGTTGCAGCAGGAAACTTGGGGTTCCACTCGAGTTACAAAGGGGACCTCAGTACCTGCTCGTGTTGCCTCAGGAATGTCCAGACTCCATGCGAGTTGCGAAGGGCCTCTCGGGATACCTCTCCAGTCGGTGCCGGGTCCTAGGTCCTCATCTGGAGCTGAGTCTGAAAACTGAGGGTTCCACTCCCATGCTGATATGGATCTCCGGGTTTCTTTGGAGTTTCCACAGGGGAGTTAGGCCTTGTCTCATGTGGAGACAGGCAAGTCCGCTTTCCTCCCAAGCTTTAACAGTAGTGTCAGGATTCCTGTTGAGTTGACATAAGGATCTGTGAATATCTCCCTAGGTGCCACAGGGCTGTCACACGTGCCATCATGGTGTGAGTCAATACTCGGGGTGACAGACGAGTCAGTGAGGTGGAATCAGGTGTATCTGGAGTGAACTGGGACATCGGGGTCTTTTGGAATTGTCACACGATCCCTGGAGTTCCTCTCAACTTTCAAGTTGAGACCGTCTACTCTTGAGGTTTGACGGGAATGCCAGGATTCCTTTCCCGACGAAGCAGGAAAACGGATCCTAATCTCGAGATGAGGAGGGAAAGACGGGGCTCTTCTTGAGTCGTGGAGGAACTTCGGTGTTCCTCTCATGTGGAGACGGGTATGTTGGGGAACTTCCTGAGTTGCATCAAGGGTGTCAAGGCCCATTACGAGGCTCAAATGGGAAGGTGGGATTGCTCTCGAGACACCGCTGTGAAAAAGGGCCTCATCTCCCATTGATGTGAGAATCTCCTGCTTTTTCTCGAGTTGCGGCAGGAAACTTGGGGTTCCTCTCGAGTTATGACGGGGACCTCAGAAACTCACTCGTGTTGCTTCAGGAAAGTCCAGTCTCCATGCGAGTTGCAGGGGGCCTCTCGGGATTCCTCTCCAGTCTATGCCAGGTCCTAGGTCCTCCTCTGGAGCTGACATCAGAACCTCAGGGTCTATCTCCAGTGCTGACATGGATCTCAGGGTTCCTATCAAGTTTCAACACAGGAGTCAGGCCTCCTCTCCCTGAAGAAATGCAAGTCTGCTTTCCTCTCAAGCTGTAACAGCAGTGTCAGGCTTCCTGTCGAGTTGATATAGGGGTCTGTGGCTTTGTCTCGAGGTGCCACAAGGGTGTCACACGAGCCATCGTGTTTTGAGTCAATACTTGGGGTGACAATCGAGACAGTGCAGGGGAATCAGGTGTATCGGAAGTGTATTGGGATATTAGGATCTTTGGAATGGTGGCACGACCACTGGAGTTCCTCTCGACTTTGAAGTTGAGACCGCCTCCTCTTGATGTGTGATCGGAACGCCGGAATTCTTTTCCCGATGAAGCAGGGAAATGGACCGTCATCTCGAGATGAGGAGGGAAAAACGGGGCTCTTCTTGAGTTGTGGAGGGACCCTCGGTGTTCCTCTCGAGTGGAGACGGGTATGTCGGGGAAATTTTTGAGTTGCTTCAAGGGTGTCAAGGACCCTTTCAAGGCTCAAGAGTGAAGGTAGGATTTCTCTCAAGACACCAAAGTGGATAAGGGGATAAACTCGCGTTGAGGGGAGAATCTCTTGGTTTTTCTCAAGTTGCGGCAGGAAACTTTGGGTTCCTCTCGACTTATGACCGTGACCTCAGGGACCCACTCGTGTGGCCTCAGGAAAGTTCAGTCTCCATTAATGTTGCAAGGGACCTCTCGAGATTCCTCTCCAGTAGGTGCCAGGTCCTATGTCCTCCTCTGGAGCTGAGGCTGGAATATCAGTGTTCCTCTCCAGTGCTGACATGGATTTCGGGGTTCCTATGAAGTTTCTACAGGGGATTCAGGCCTCCTCTAGTGAGAAGACATGCAAGTCTGCTTTCCTCTCGAGTTATGACTGTAGTTCAGGCTTCCTTTCTAGTTGACATAGGGATTTGTGGCTTTCTCTCAAGATGCCACAGGGCTGTCATACATGCCATCGCATTGTGAGTCAATACTCAGGGTGACAGTTGAGTCAGTGCAGGAGAATCAGGTGTATCTGGAGAGGATTCGGACTTTTAGGTCTTTTGGAATGGTGGCATGACCCCTGGCGTTCATCTCGACTTTAAAGTTGAGACCACCTACTCTTGAGGTGCGATGGGAACGCTGGGATTCCATTCTCGACGAAGCAGGAAAATGAACCCTCATCTCGAGATGAGGATGGAAAAACAGGGCTCTTCTTGAGTTGCGGTGGGACCCTCAGTGTTCCTCTCAAGTGGAGATGGGTATGGCGGGGAACTTGTTGAGTTGCATCAAAGGTGTCAAGGATCCTTTTGAGGCTCAAGATGGAAGGTGGGATTTCTCTAGAGATGCCACAGTGGAAAAGGGCCTCATCTCCCGTTGAGGGGAGAATCTCCTGGTTTTTCTCGAGTTGTGGCAGGAAACTTGGGGTTCCTCTCGACTTACGACGGGGACCTCAGGCACATGCTTGTGTGACTCAGGAAAGTCCAGTCTCCATGCGAGTTGCCAGGATCCTCTCGGGATTCTTCTCCAGTCGGTGCCAGATCCTAGATCCTCCTAAGGATCTGAGGCCAGAACTTCGGGTTTCCTCTCCAGTGCTAACATGGATCTCGGGATTCCTATGGAGTTTCAACAGGGGTGTCAGGCCTCGTCTCGTGTGGAGACATGCAAGTCCGCTTTCCTCTCGAGCTGCAACAGTAGTGTCAGTCTTCCTGTCGAGTTGACATAGGGATCTGTGTCTATCTCTTGAGGTGCCACAGGGCTGTCACACTTGCCATTGTATTGTGAGTCGATACTCAGGGAGACAGTCCAGTCAGCAGGGGAATCAGGTGTATCTGGAGGGGAATGGGACATTGGGGTCTTTTGGAATGGTGGCACGATGGCTGGAGTTCCTCTTGACTTTCAAGTGGAGACCGCCTCCACTTGAGGTGCAATGGGAACACCGGGATTCCTTTCCCAAAGAAGCAGGAAAATGGACCCTCATCTCAAGATGAGGTGGGAAAAACAGGGCTCTTCTTTAGTTATGGCAGGATCCTCGGTGTTCCACTCAAATGGAGATGGGAATGTCGGGGAACTTGTTGAGTTACATCAAGGGTGTCAAGGATCCTTTTGAGGCTCAAGATGGAAGGTGGGATTTCTCTAGAGACGCCACAGTGGGAAAGGGCCTCATCTCGTGTTGAGGGGAGAATCTCCTGGTGTTTCTCCAGTTGCAGCAGGAAACTTAGGGTTCCTCTCGACTTACGACGGTGACCTCAGGGACCCTCTCGTGTGGCCTCAAGAAAGTCCACTCTCCATCCGTGTTGAGGGGCCTCTCGGGATTCCTCTCAAGTCAGTATTGGGTCTGAGGTCCTCATCTGGAGCTGAGTCTGGAACCTCAGGCTTCCTCTCCAGTGCTGACATGGATCTCGGGGTTCTTATGTAGTTTCCACAGGGGAGTCAGGCCTCGTCTCGTGTGGAGACATGCAACTCAGCTTAACTCTCGAGCTGTAACTGTACTGTCAGGCTTCCTGTCATGTTGACCTTAGGATCTGTGGCTTTCTCTCAAGGTGCCACAGGGCTGTCACACGTGCCATCATGTTTTGTGTCGACACTCGGGGTGAGAGTCGAGACAGTGCAGGGGAATCTGGAGTATCTGGAGTGGATTTGGACATTGGGGTCTTTTGGAAGGGTGGCATGATCCCTGGAGTTCCTCTCGACTTCAAGTTCAGATCGCCTGTTCCTGAGGTGTGACTGAACGCCTGGATTCATTTCCCGAAGAAGCAGGGAAATGGACCCTCTTCTCGAGATGAGGAGGGAAAAACGGGACTATTCTTGAGTTGAGGTGGGACCCTCAGTGTTCCTCTCGGTTGCAGATGGGTATGTCGGGGAACATCTTGAGTTGCATCAAGTGTGTCAAGGACCCTTTTGAGGCTCAAGAGGGAAGGTGGGATTTTTCTTGAGAGGCAGCAGCAGAAAAGGCATCTCGCGTTGAGGGGAGAATCTCCTGGTTTTTCTCGAGTTGCGGTAGGAAACCTGGTGTTCCTCTCGACTTAAGACATGGACCTCAATGACCCGGTCGTGTTGCCTCTGGAAAGTCCAGTCTCCATGCAAGTTGCGAGGGACCTCTCAGGATCCCTCTTCAGTCAGTTCCGGGTTCTAGGTCCTCATCTGGAGCTGAGGCCAGAACCTCAGGTTTCCTCTCCAGTGCTGACATGGATCTCGGGGTTCCTATGGAGTTTCAACAGGGCAGTCAGGCCTCGTCTGCTGTGGAGACATGCAAACCCGCTTTCCTCTCCAGCTATAACAGTACTGAATGGCTTCCTGTCAAGTTGACATAGGGATCTGTGGCTTTTTCTCGAGGTACCACAGGGCTGTCACACGTGCTATTTTGTTGAGTCGATACTCAGTGTGACACTCGAGTCAGTGCAGGGGAATCACGTGTATCTGGAGTGGGTTGGAACATCGGGGTCTTTTGCAATGGTGGCACGACCCCTGGAGGTCCTCTCGACTTTCAAGTGGAGACCACCTCCTCTTGAGGTGCGACGGGAATGCCGGGATTCCTTTCTCGGCGAAGAAGGGAAATGGACCCTCATCACGAGGTCAAGAGGGAAAAACGAACTCTTCATGATTTGTGGCAGGACCCTCAGTGTTCCTCTCGAGTGGAGACGGGTATGTCAGGCAACTTCTTGAGTTGCATCAAGGGTGTCAAGGACCCTTTCTGTCGGGGTCCAGCCCCGGTGGATCCAGTGTAATTTGAAGTGGAGATGGTGTGGCAAGGAAACACTTATTTATTTAGAAATATAAAGAGAGATTAGGAAGAAATAGTGTAGTGGGAAATTTAGTGGAGAAAAGATGCTGAATAACTTGGTTTACATGAAAACTAATAAAATTCCAAGACAAGGAACATGCACTGTCTATGTTAAGCCACCAGCACCCACTGGAATAGCTGAGGGTTCCCCATCTTACACTCCCTCTCCCGTGGATCTTAAAAGCCAGGTAAGTAAGTAGACTCAGAGAGCCTCCACGCCCCACATAGGAATTCAGCCTGAAAAGAAGAGGGATGGAGGACAGAGAGAGAGAGAGACTCGACACGGGGGAAACCAGTCTTTCCAGTGACTGGCCCATCCTCTATTGTCCGGAAAGGACTTATATACTTTTGATTTTACATAGAGATCAATGGATAATACAAAATTATGCAGCATCAGCAGCCCTGACTCTTACGGAGGTCGGGCTTTCTCTCTGCATACCTAGTTGTATACATGTCTTAGGTGATTTACATCATCTTCCAGCCAGAAGGCCAATTAGCATTTTACAGCCCTTTTCT
>NW_026292532.1:0-14576 GCF_023091745.1 Budorcas taxicolor
CGGGAAGTCTTAACCGTGGACCTAACCACAACAAATCTAGAATGACTAAACGGATGCCCTCCACCATATCACACATTTGAAGAACCTACATACATTAACCTAAAATAAGAGAGGAAGGAATTGAACCCCCTATTATCGGTTTCAAGCCAACACCATAACCACTATGTCTCTCTCAATAAACGAGATGTTAGTAAAACATTACATAACCTTGTCAAGATTAAATTACAGGTGAAAGTCCCGTACATCTCATATGGCATATCCCGTACAGCTAGGCTTTCAAGACGCAACATCACCCATCATAGAAGAACTGCTACACTTTCACGATCACACTCTGATAATTGTTTTCCTAATTAGCTCACTAGTACTCTATATTATCTTACTGATACTAACAACAAAACTAACCCATACCAGCACCATAGACGCACAAGAAGTAGAAACAATCTGAACCATTCTACCAGCCATTATTCTGATTATAATTGCTCTCCCATCCCTACGAATTCTATACATAATAGACGAAATCAACAACCCATCTCTCACAGTAAAGACCATAGGACATCAATGATACTGAAGTTATGAGTACACAGACTATGAAGACTTAAGCTTCGACTCCTATATAATTCCAACATCAGAATTGAAACCTGGAGAACTACGATTACTAGAAGTAGATAACCGAGCTGTATTACCTATAGAAATAACAATTCGAATACTAATCTCCTCCGAAGACGTTTTACACTCATGAGCAGTTCCCTCTCTAGGACTAAAAACAGACGCAATTCCAGGCCGTTTAAATCAAACAACCCTCATATCAACTCGTCCAGGCCTATTTTACGGCCAATGCTCAGAAATCTGCGGATCAAATCATAGTTTCATACCAATCGTTCTCGAACTAGTCCCATTAGAATATTTTGAAAAGTGATCTGCATCAATGTTATAAGTCATCAAGAAGCTATGCCAGCATTAACCTTTTAAGTTAAAGACCGAGAGCACAACACTCTCCTTGATGACATGCCACAACTAGACACATCAACGTGACTCACGACAATTCTATCAATATTTTTAGTCCTCTTTATTGTTCTCCAATTAAAAATCTCAAAACACGATTTCTACTATAACCCAAAATTAATAACAACAAAAACGCCAAAACAAGACGCCCCTTGAGAAACAAAATGAACGAAAATCTATTTACCTCTTTCATTACCCCTGTAATTCTAGGCCTCCCCCTTGTTACTCTCGTCATTATATTCCCTAGCTTACTATTTCCTACATCAAACCGACTAATTAATAACCGCCTTATCTCCCTCCAACAATGAGCACTTCAACTCATGTCAAAACAAATAATAAGCACTCACAACACCAAAGGACAAACATGAACATTGATATTAATGTCCCTAATTCTATTTATTGGGTCTACAAATTTATTAGGCTTATTACCCCATTCATTTACACCAACCACACAACTATCAATAAATTTAGGCATGGCTATTCCCCTATGAGCAGGGGCCGTAGTTACAGGCTTCCGCAACAAAACCAAAGCATCACTCGCCCACTTCCTACCACAAGGAACACCTACCCCACTAATCCCAATACTGGTAATTATCGAAACCATCAGCCTCTTCATCCAACCAGTAGCCCTTGCCGTACGATTAACAGCCAACATCACAGCAGGGCACTTATTAATTCACTTAATCGGAGGAGCTACCCTTGCATTATTAAATATCAATACCACAACAGCACTTATTACATTTACTATTTTAGCTCTACTAACAATCCTCGAATTCGCAGTAGCTATAGTTCAAGCCTACGTATTCACCCTCCTAGTTAGCTTATATCTGCACGACAATACATAATGACACACCAAACCCACGCCTATCACATAGTAAACCCAAGTCCCTGACCCCTCACAGGAGCACTATCTGCCCTCCTAATAACATCTGGCCTCATCATGTGATTTCACTTCAATTCAACAGCTCTACTGACCCTAGGCCTAACAACAAACATACTTACAATATACCAATGATGACGAGATGTAATCCGAGAAAGTACCTTTCAAGGCCACCATACTCCTGCTGTCCAAAAAAGCCTTCGCTACGGAATAATCCTCTTCATCGTCTCCGAAGTCCTATTCTTCACTGGCTTCTTCTGAGCCTTCTATCACTCAAGCCTTGCTCCTACACCCGAATTAGGCAGCTGCTGACCCCCAACAGGCATTCACCCACTTAACCCCTTAGAAGTCCCACTACTCAACACCTCTGTCCTTCTAGCCTCAGGAGTCTCCATTACCTGAGCCCACCACAGCCTCATAGAAGGGAACCGTAACCACATGCTACAAGCCTTATTCATCACCATTACGTTAGGCGTATACTTTACACTTCTACAAGCATCAGAATACTATGAAGCTCCCTTTACAATCTCAGACGGAGTTTACGGCTCAACTTTCTTCGTAGCTACAGGATTCCACGGCCTCCATGTCATTATTGGATCTACTTTCTTAATTGTCTGCTTCCTCCGCCAACTAAAATTTCACTTTACCTCCAATCACCATTTCGGCTTCGAAGCCGCTGCCTGATATTGACACTTCGTAGACGTAGTATGACTTTTCCTCTATGTTTCCATCTACTGATGAGGCTCATGTTCTTTTAGTATTAATTAGTACAACTGACTTCCAATCAGTTAGCTTCGGCCTAACCCGAAAAAGAACAATAAACCTTATAATTACCCTCCTAACTAACTTTACACTAGCTACATTGCTCGTGACCATCGCATTCTGACTCCCCCAACTAAACGTATACTCAGAAAAAACAAGCCCATACGAATGTGGATTCGACCCCATAGGATCTGCTCGCCTTCCTTTCTCCATAAAATTCTTTCTAGTAGCTATCACATTCCTCCTCTTCGATCTAGAAATTGCACTACTTCTACCACTACCATGGGCCTCACAAACAACTAACCTTAACACAATGCTTACTATATCCCTTCTCCTAATTTTCCTACTAGCCACAAGCCTAGCCTATGAATGAACCCAAAAAGGATTAGAATGGACCGAATATGGTACTTAGTTTAAACCAAAATAAATGATTTCGACTCATTAGATTATGATCAAACTCATAAGTACCAAATGTCCCTCGTATACATAAATATTATAATAGCATTCATAGTATCTCTCACGGGATTACTAATGTATCGATCTCACCTAATATCCTCCCTCCTATGCCTGGAAGGAATAATATTGTCCTTATTCGTTATAGCTACCCTAATAATCCTAAACTCACACTTCACTTTAGCCAGTATAATACCCATTATTCTACTAGTTTTCGCAGCCTGCGAAGCAGCACTAGGCCTATCCTTGCTAGTAATGGTATCAAACACATACGGCACCGACTACGTACAAAACCTTAATCTGCTACAATGCTAAAATACATTATTTCCACAATAATACTTATACCCCTAACCTGGCTATCAAAAAATAACATAATCTGAATTAACTCCACACTCCACAGCTTACTAATTAGCCTTACAAGCCTACTCCTTATAAACCAATTTGGCGATAACAGCCTCAACTTCTCATTAACTTTCTTCTCCGACTCCTTATCTACACCACTACTTATTCTAACCATATGACTCCTCCCCTTAATACTTATAGCTAGCCAGCATCACCTATCAAAAGAAAACCCAGCCCGAAAAAAATTCTTCATCTCAATACTAATCCTATTACAACTATTTCTAATTATGACATTCTCTGCTACAGAACTAATTCTCTTTTATATTATATTTGAAGCAACACTAGTTCCCACACTCATTATTATTACCCGATGAGGGAACCAAACAGAACGCCTAAATGCCGGTCTCTACTTCTTGTTTTATACACTAGCAGGATCCCTACCCTTACTAGTTGCACTAATCTATATTCAAAACACAATAGGATCCCTAAACTTCCTAATTCTACAATACTGAGTACAACCAATACCCAGCTCCTGATCCAACACCTTCATGTGACTAGCATGCATAATAGCCTTTATAGTAAAAATACCACAATACGGACTTCATCTCTGACTACCCAAAGCCCACGTAGAAGCCCCAATTGCAGGCTCCATAGTTCTTGCAGCAATCCTACTAAAACTAGGAGGATACGGCATGTTACGAATTACGCTTCTCCTAGATCCAATCACCGACTTTATAGCATACCCATTCATCATGCTATCACTATGAGGCATAATCATAACCAGCTCAATTTGCCTTCGTCAAACGGACCTGAAATCACTCATCGCGTACTCCTCTATTAGCCACATGGCACTTGTCATCGTTGCAATCCTAATCCAAACACCCTGAAGCTACATAGGAGCCACCGCCCTGATAATTGCCCACGGCCTTACATCCTCTATACTTTTCTGCCTAGCAAATTCTAACTACGAACGAATTCACAGCCGTACAATAATCTTAGCCCGCGGCCTACAAACACTTCTTCCACTAATAGCCACCTGATGACTCCTAGCAAGTCTAACCAACCTGGCTCTACCCCCAACAATCAACCTAATCGGAGAACTATTTGTAGTAATATCGACTTTTTCATGATCTAATATCACAATTATTCTAATAGGACTTAACATAGTAATCACTACTCTCTACACCCTCTATATACTAATCACAACACAACGGGGCAAATACACTCATCATATCAATAACATTTCACCTTCCTTCACACGAGAAAATGCACTCATATCACTACACATACTACCACTACTGCTTCTATCCCTAAACCCAAAAATTATCCTAGGACCCCTATACTGTAAATATAGTTTAAAAAAACATTAGATTGTGAATCTAACAATAGAAGCCTATCACCTTCTTATTTACCGAAAAAGTATGCAAGAACTGCTAATTCTATGCTCCCATGCCTGACAACATGGCTTTTTCAAACTTTTAAAGGATAGCAGTTATCCATTGGTCTTAGGAACCAAAAAATTGGTGCAACTCCAAATAAAAGTAATAAACCTGTTCCCATCCCTCACACTAACTACCCTAATCCTACTAACCGTACCCATCATGACAACTAGTCTTAGCACCCACAAATTCACCAATTACCCACTTTACGTAAAAACAACCATTTCATACGCCTTTATCACTAGTATAATTCCCACTATAATATTTATTCATACAGGACAAGAAATAATTATTTCAAACTGACACTGACTAACCATCCAAACCCTCAAACTATCTCTCAGCTTCAAAATAGATTACTTCTCGACAATATTTATCCCAGTATCACTATTCGTCACATGATCCATCATAGAATTCTCAATATGATACATACATTCCGACCCCAACATCAACCAATTTTTTAAGTACTTACTCTTATTTCTTATCACAATACTCATCCTCGTCACTGCAAATAACATCTTTCAACTATTCATTGGCTGAGAAGGAGTCGGAATTATATCATTTCTACTAATTGGATGGTGATACGGACGAGCAGACGCAAACACAGCAGCTCTACAAGCAATCCTATATAACCGCATTGGCGACATCGGATTTATCCTAGCAATAGCATGATTCCTAATTAACCTCAACACTTGAGACCTTCAACAAATCTTCTTACTAAAACCAGAGAACTCAAATCTACCTCTAATAGGACTAATTCTAGCCGCAACCGGAAAATCCGCACAATTTAGCCTGCACCCATGATTACCCTCCGCAATAGAGGGTCCGACACCTGTCTCAGCATTACTCCACTCAAGTACAATAGTAGTAGCAGGTATTTTCTTACTAATCCGCTTTTATCCATTAACAGAAAACAATAAACTCATCCAATCTACTATACTATGCCTAGGAGCCATTACCACACTATTTACAGCAATATGTGCCCTCACCCAAAATGACATTAAAAAAATCATCGCCTTCTCTACATCCAGCCAACTCGGCCTTATGATAGTAACAATTGGAATTAACCAGCCTCACCTAGCACTTCTTCACATCTGCACCCACGCTTTCTTCAAAGCCATATTATTTCTATGCTCCGGCTCCATCATCCACAATCTAAATAACGAACAAGATATTCGAAAAATAGGAGGCCTATTTAAAGCCATACCATTCACCGCAACAGCCCTTATTATTGGCAGCCTTGCACTAACAGGAATACCTTTCCTCACCGGATTCTACTCCAAAGATCTAATTATTGAATCCGCCAACACGTCATATACCAACGCCTGAGCCCTCTTAATAACACTAATCGCCATCTCCTTCACAGCTATCTACAGTACCCGTATTATTTTCTTCACACTCCTAGGACAACCCCGATTCCCAACCCTTATTTCTATTAATGAAAACAACCCATTCCTAATTAACTCAATTAAACGCTTACTAATCGGAAGTCTTTTCGCAGGATTCATCATTTCTAACAACATCCCCCCAACAACCATTCCCCAAACAACTATACCCTACTACCTAAAAATCACCGCCCTAACAATTACAATCCTAGGCTTTATTCTAGCACTAGAAATTAACAACATAACCCACTACTTAAAGTTCAATTACCCATCAAACATATTCAAATTTTCTAACCTACTAGGATATTATCCCACAGTCATACACCGCTTAACCCCCTATATAAATCTAACAATAAGCCAAAAATCAGCATCCTCCCTTCTAGACCTAACCTGACTAGAAACCATTATACCAAAAACCATCTCACTAACCCAAATAAAAACATCTATCATAATCACAAACCAAAAAGGCTTAATTAAATTATATTTCCTTTCCTTCCTAATTACGATTTTCACTAGCACAATTCTACTTAATTTCCACGAGTAATCTCTATAATCACCACTACACCAATTAATAAAGATCAACCAGTAACAATAACTAATCAAGTACCATAGCTGTACAAAGCAGCAATCCCCATGGCCTCCTCACTAAAAAACCCAGAATCCCCTGTATCATAAATTACCCAATCCCCCATACCATTAAACTTAAACACAATCTCCACCTCCTTATCCTTCAACACATAGTAAATTATAAAAAACTCCATCAACAAACCAGTAATAAACGTTCCTAAAACAACCTTATTAGAAACCCAAACCTCAGGATACTGCTCAGTAGCCATAGCTGTCGTATAACCAAAAACCACCATTATACCCCCTAAATAAACTAAAAAAACCATTAAACCTAAAAAAGAACCACCATAATTTAACACAATACCACACCCAACCCCACCACTCACAATCAATCCCAACCCCCCATAAATAGGCGAAGGTTTTGAAGAAAACCCTACAAAGCCCATCACAAAAATTACACTTAAAATAAATACAATGTACATAATCATTATTCCTGCATGGAATCTAACCATGACTAATGATATGAAAAACCATCGTTGTTATTCAACTACAAGAACACTAATGATCAACATCCGAAAAACTCACCCACTAATAAAAATCGTAAACAACGCACTCATTGACCTCCCAACTCCATCAAACATCTCATCATGATGAAACTTTGGATCCCTCCTAGGCACTTGCTTAGCTCTACAAATCTTAACAGGCCTATTCCTAGCAATACACTACACATCCGATACAACAATAGCATTCTCCTCTGTAACCCACATTTGTCGAGACGTAAACTATGGCTGAATCATCCGATATATGCACGCAAACGGAGCATCAATATTTTTTATCTGCCTATTTATGCATGTAGGACGAGGCCTATATTACGGATCATATACCTTCTTAGAAACATGAAACATCGGAGTAATTCTCCTATTTACAACAATAGCCACAGCATTCATAGGCTATGTCCTACCATGAGGACAGATATCATTCTGAGGAGCAACAGTCATTACCAACCTCCTCTCGGCAATCCCATACATTGGCACCAACCTAGTTGAATGAATCTGAGGGGGATTTTCAGTAGACAAAGCCACCCTCACCCGATTCTTCGCTTTCCACTTCATCCTCCCATTTATCATTGTAGCTCTCACCATAATCCACTTAATTTTCCTCCACGAAACAGGATCCAACAACCCCACAGGAATTCCATCAGACACAGACAAAATTCCATTTCACCCTTATTACACCATCAAGGACATCCTAGGCATCATACTATTAATCCTCATCCTCATATCACTAGTACTATTCACTCCCGACCTACTCGGAGACCCGGATAATTATACTCCAGCAAACCCACTCAGTACACCCTCCCACATTAAGCCAGAATGGTATTTCCTATTTGCATACGCAATCCTACGATCAATCCCCAATAAACTGGGAGGAGTCCTAGCCTTAGTCCTTTCCATCTTGATCTTAACACTCGTACCCTTCCTCCACACATCCAAACAACGAAGCATAATGTTCCGACCAATCAGCCAATGCATATTCTGACTTTTAATAGCAGACCTATTAACACTTACATGAATCGGAGGACAACCGGTTGAACACCCCTACATCACCATCGGACAATTAGCATCCATCATATATTTCCTCATCATCCTGGCAATAATACCACTAGCCAGCACCATCGAAAACAATCTCCTGAAATGAAGACAAGTCTTTGTAGTAAAATTAATACGCTGGTCTTGTAAACCAGAAAAGGAGAACAATTAACCTCCCTAAGACTCAAGGAAGAAGCGATAGCCTCACCATCAACACCCAAAGCTGAAGTTCTACTTAAACTATTCCCTGAACCACTATTAATTGCGTCTATTGATATACCCCCAAAAACACTAAGAACCTCCCCAGTATTAAATCCGCTAAAATTTTTAAACATACGACACAAATCTCCCACTCTATAAGCTTGCACGTGTAACAACATGCTTAATAACTCACCTCAATAGACACATGTACGAGTACTACACACAGACACACCATGTCATTTGCCCAAACATACCCACTAACACTCATACAATGTAAACATGATATGCGTCTAGCACACCACATGATCCATCCTATATGTATGAATATATACACTGAAGTAATATAATAAAAACATACATAAATGCAGTATACTACATGACCTACTTTGTGTGCAGTATGTACATTATAATTAATGTAATAAAGACATACTATGTATATATTACATTACATGATCTACCCCATGCATATAAGCATGTACATCATAATTAATGTAATAAAGATATAATATGTATATAGTACATTAAATGATTTTCCCCTTGCATATAAGCAAGTACAATAAAAATTATCTATAGTACATAGGACATTTCCTGCTTAGATCGTACATAGCGCATAAAGTCAAATCTATCCTCGTCACCATGCGTATCCCGTCCACTAGATCACGAGCTTACCGACCATGCCGCGTGAAACCAGCAACCCGCTTGGCAGGGATTTCTCTTCTCGCTCCGGGCCCATTAATCGTGGGGGTAGCTATTTAATGAACTTTATCAGACATCTGGTTCTTTCTTCAGGGCCATCTCATCTAAAACCGCCCATTCTTTCCTCTTAAATAAGACATCTCGATGGACTAATTACTAATCAGCCCATGCTCACACATAACTGTGCTGTCATACATTTGGTATTTTTTAATTTTCGGGGATGCTTGGACTCAGCTATGGCCGTCAAAGGCCCCGACCCGGAGCATAAATTGTAGCTGGACTTAACTGCATCTTGAGCATCCCCATAATGGTAGGCATGGGCATTTCAGTCAATGGTTACAGGACATACCTATTATATTTCCCCCCCCCCCTCTTAAATATTAACCACCATTTTTAACATACTTCCCCCTAAGTATCAATATAAATTTATCTCACCCCCAATACTCAAATTCACACTCCAAACAAGATAGACATATAGGTGCCTGGGTCTGCTTACATACTACATGGTTAATGTAGCTTAAATTTAAAGCAAGGCACTGAAAATGCCTAGATGAGTATACCAACTCCATAAACACATAGGTTTGGTCCTGGCCTTCCTGTTAACTTTCAATAGACTTACACATGCAAGCATCCGCACCCCGGTGAGTAGCGCCCTCCGAATCAGCAGGACTAAGAGGAGCAGGTATCAAGCACACACCCTGTAGCTCATAACGCCTTGCTTAACCACACCCCCACGGGAAACAGCAGTGACAAAATTTAAGCCATGAACGAAAGTTCGACTAAGCCATATTAACTAGGGTTGGTAAATCTCGTGCCAGCCACCGCGGTCATACGACTAACCCAAGCTAACAGGAACACGGCGTAAAACGTGTTAAAGTACTACACCAAATAGAGTTAAATCCTAATTAAGCTGTAAAAAGCCATAATTATAACAAAAATAAGTGACGAAAGTAACTCTACGACAACTGACACACTATAGCTAAGACCCAAACTGGGATTAGATACCCCACTATGCTTAGCCCTAAACATAAATAATTGCAAAAACAAGATTATTCGCCAGAGTACTACCGGCAACGGCCCAAAACTCAAAGGACTTGGCGGTGCTTTACACCCTTCTAGAGGAGCCTGTTCTATAATCGATAAACCCCGATAAACCTCACCAATCCTTGCTAATACAGTCTGTATACCGCCATCTTCAGCAAACCCTGAAAAGGAACAAAAGTAAGCTCAATCATAACACATAAAAACGTTAGGTCAAGGTGTAACCTATGGAATGGGAAGAAATGGGCTACATTTTCTATCCAAGAAAACTTAATACGAAAGCCATTATGAAACTAACAGCCAAAGGAGGATTTAGTAGTAAACTAAGAATAGAGTGCTTAGTTGAACCAGGCCATGAAGCACGCACACACCGCCCGTCACCCTCCTCAAGTAAATATATGCACCCAAACCTATTTACATGCACCAATTACACGAGAGGAGGTAAGTCGTAACAAGGTAAGCATACTGGAAAGTGTGCTTGGACAAACCAAGACATAGCTTAATTAAAGCATCTAGTTTACACCTAGAAGATTTCGTGTACTGTGAATGTTTTGAACTATGCCTAGCCCAAACCCCCACTCTTCAATCCAATAACCAAAACATACTAAAACAAAACATTTACCCCTATTAAAGTATAGGAGATAGAAATTCTAAACATGGCGCTATAGAGAAAGTACCGTAAGGGAACGATGAAAGAAAATAATCAAAGTACAAAAAAGCAAAGATTAACCCTTGTACCTTTTGCATAATGAATTAACGAGCAAAAAACTTAACAAAACGAATTTCAGCTAAGTAACCCGAAACCAGACGAGCTACCTATAGACAGTTTATTAGAACCAACTCATCTATGTGGCAAAATAGTGAGAAGATCTATAAGTAGAGGTGACATGCCTAACGAGCCTGGTGATAGCTGGTTGTCCAGAAAATGAATCTTAGTTCAGCTTTAAAGATACCAAAAAATATAAACAAATCTCACTGTATCTTTAAAAGTTAGTCTAAAAAGGTACAGCCTTTTAGAAATGGGTACAACCTTCACTAGAGAGTAAGATCTTACAACACCATAGTAGGCCTAAAAGCAGCCATCTATTAAGAAAGCGTTAAAGCTCAACAATAAAAACAATACTAATCCCAACAACAATATAACCAACTCCTAGACCTAGTACTGGACTATTCTATTACTAAATAGAAGCAATAATGTTAATATGAGTAACAAGAAATATTTTCTCCTTGCACAAGTTTAAGTCAGTATCTGATAATACTCTGACTGTTAACAGTAAATAAAAATAACCCAACAATAAATAATTTATTAATTATACTGTTAATCCAACACAGGAGTGCACCCAGGAAAGATTAAAAGAAGTAAAAGGAACTCGGCAAACACAAATCCCGCCTGTTTACCAAAAACATCACCTCCAGCATCCCCAGTATTGGAGGCACTGCCTGCCCAGTGACTAGACGTTAAACGGCCGCGGTATCCTGACCGTGCAAAGGTAGCATAATCATTTGTTCTCTAAATAAGGACTTGTATGAACGGCCACACGAGGGTTTTACTGTCTCTTACTTCCAATCAGTGAAATTGACCTTCCCGTGAAGAGGCGGGAATAAACCAACAAGACGAGAAGACCCTATGGAGCTTTAACTAACTAGTCCAAAGAAAATAAACTTAACCATTAAGGGATAACAACACTCTTTATGGACTAGCAGTTTTGGTTGGGGTGACCTCGGAGAACAAAAAATCCTCCGAACGATTTTAAAGACTAGACCCACAAGTCAAATCAAACTATCGTTTATTGATCCAAAGACTTGATCAACGGAACAAGTTACCCTAGGGATAACAGCGCAATCCTATTCAAGAGTCCATATCGACAATAGGGTTTACGACCTCGATGTTGGATCAGGACACCCCGATGGTGCAACCGCTATCAAAGGTTCGTTTGTTCAACGATTAAAGTCCTACGTGATCTGAGTTCAGACCGGAGTAATCCAGGTCGGTTTCTATCTGTTATGTATTTCTCCCAGTACGAAAGGACAAGAGAAATAAGGCCAACTTCAACAAAGCGCCTTAAATCAATCAATGACTTTATCTCAATTGACCTCACAAACAATACCTGCCCTAGAAAAGGGCCCAGTTAAGGTGGCAGAGCCCGGTAATTGCGTAAAACTTAAACCTTTATACTCAGAGATTCAAATCCTCTCCTTAACAAAATGTTTATACTCAACATCTTAACACTTATTATCCCCATTCTTCTAGCCGTAGCTTTTCTTACACTAGTTGAACGAAAAATCCTAGGCTACATACAACTCCGAAAAGGCCCAAATATTGTAGGACCATATGGCTTACTCCAACCCATCGCCGATGCAATCAAACTTTTCATTAAAGAACCCCTACGACCTGCCACATCCTCAATCTCAATATTTATTCTAGCCCCCATCCTAGCCCTAACCCTAGCCTTAACTATATGAATCCCCCTACCCATACCCTATCCCCTCATCAATATAAACTTAGGAATCCTTTTCATATTAGCTATATCAAGCTTAGCCGTATACTCGATCCTCTGATCAGGCTGAGCCTCCAACTCAAAATACGCTCTTATTGGAGCCCTACGAGCAGTAGCACAAACAATTTCATATGAAGTTACACTAGCAATTATCTTACTATCAATCTTACTAATAAATGGATCCTTCACTCTCTCTACATTAATCATTACACAAGAACAAGTATGACTAATCTTCCCAGCATGACCCTTAGCAATAATATGATTCATTTCAACACTAGCAGAAACAAACCGAGCACCATTTGATCTTACTGAAGGAGAATCTGAACTAGTATCGGGCTTTAATGTAGAATACGCCGCAGGACCATTCGCCCTATTCTTTATAGCAGAATATGCAAACATTATTATAATAAATATCTTCACAACAACCCTCTTCCTAGGAGCATCCCATAACCCATACATACCAGAACTCTACGCAATTAACTTTATCATCAAATCACTACTACTCACAATGACCTTCCTATGAATCCGAGCATCCTACCCCCGATTCCGCTATGATCAACTGATGCACTTATTATGAAAAAATTTTCTACCCCTAACGCTAGCCCTATGCATATGACATGTATCTCTACCTATTCTCCTATCAAGTATCCCCCCACAAACATAAGAAATATGTCTGACAAAAGAGTTACTTTGATAGAGTAAATTATAGAGGTTTAAATCCTCTTATTTCTAGAACTATAGGAATTGAACCTACTCCTAAGAACTCAAAACTCTTCGTGCTCCCAATTACACCAAATTCTAATAGTAAGGTCAGCTAATTAAGCTATCGGGCCCATACCCCGAAAATGTTGGTTTGTATCCTTCCCGTACTAATAAACCCAATCACTCTCATTATTATCTTAATAACTATAATACTTGGAACCATTATCGTTATAATTAGCTCCCACTGACTACTCATCTGAATCGGATTTGAAATAAATATACTCGCCATCATTCCTATTATAATAAAAAAACACAACCCACGAGCCACAGAAGCATCAACTAAATATTTCCTAACTCAATCAACAGCCTCAATACTACTAATAATAGCCATTATCATCAACTTAATATTCTCAGGCCAATGAACCGTAATAAAACTATTTAACCCAACAGCCTCCATACTCATAACAATAGCCCTCGCCATAAAACTAGGAATAGCCCCATTCCACTTCTGAGTCCCAGAAGTAACACAAGGCATCCCTCTATCTTCAGGCCTAATCTTACTTACATGACAAAAACTAGCACCCATATCGGTACTTTACCAAGTATCCCAATCCATCAACCTAAATATAATCTTAACCCTATCAATTCTATCCATTATAATCGGAGGCTGAGGAGGATTAAACCAAACCCAACTACGAAAAATTATAGCTTACTCATCAATTGCCCACATAGGCTGAATAACAGCAATTTTACCATACAATCCCACCATAACATTACTAAACCTAATCATTTACATCATCATAACTTCCACCATATTTACACTATTTATAGCCAACTCAACCACAACCACTCTATCACTATCACACACATGAAACAAAACACCCATCATAACTATTCTAATTCTCATTACCCTCCTATCAATAGGAGGACTCCCCCCACTATCAGGATTTATGCCAAAATGAATAATTATTCAAGAAATGACAAAAAACAATAGCATTATCCTACCTACCTTCATAGCAATT
>NW_026292533.1:0-14527 GCF_023091745.1 Budorcas taxicolor
ACTATTTGCTGAGGACTCGAATTCATTTCCTAACTATCTCTCTCGATATGCAATGCACGTTGCGACAACAAAGAAGTAACAATTAATTCTCAAAGAACCTAAGAAATATATTATTTTTGGAAAGCATCATAGTTTAGAATTTACTCCGGCTCGGAGTTATCTTTCTCATTTATTTGAAAACCGAGTGATTTTAACGCAAAACAACCAAAACCGATTTTTTAAAGTAATCAAAACAATCAAGATAATCAATATTCATTTAAAATAATTAATTTCACTAGTTCTAGAATATTTTAAAGAATTATAAAGTTAATATAAAGCTACAAATGAGGGTTAATATAAACACATAGTCAAACACAATTAAACCCTAACATTTAAGATAACACTTAATTAGTCACAAGAAAGGAAATTCAATTACTATAATTATCAGGAATAGGTAATAATCTTTAATTATTCAATTTACAACTACTAAATGCTTCCAAGAGGAATATTAAAATAGTGCAAATTGGTTGATTTAACTAATTAAACAATTAATCAAATGCAGTCAAGTGCTATTAAATGCATGCCGGGTTCGGGTTATCACATCCTTCCCCCCTTAAAACAATTGCGTCCTCGCAATTCTTCTCCCAATAGAACTCAGCATCATCTGAAATCCAATTCTGACTAATCTTCATTAGCTTCTAAACAATTATTTCATCAAGATGACCAATAGGAAAGTTCAAGTAGAAATGCCAAGCAGTAACGCCAAATAAAGGCTCAAAGATAGATACCGTACAAGAATCCCGTTGACACGAATACCGAAGACGAATAAATTCCAACCAGAAACGCCGAGATAATACCAATAAAGACTAAAGCAAAGATACTGTAGATGTCATCAATACCACATATTAATGGCAGGAAGAGTACTAAAAGAATACCCTATTTAAGAATCTTCAATAAAAGTCTAACAAGTACCAAATAAGAAAGTTAAGAGATAGCCAGAGTAGGTGCACCTCATGCAGTATTGACTACCGTAAATAGACCCAGCTGATAGTTCTGTAAAAGAATATAGAGAAGAATACCCAAGGCCAACCTCTAAATGAAATCTTCCAATCACTGTGTTCCTACCGCAACATCTTAGTCAAACAGCAAGTATAGATTTCCCCTGAGTGGAAAGGCCGAAGGAGAAGCCGTAAACAGTACAAGATAATATGTCCAAACAGAATTCCAAGTGTAGGATCTTCCAATAAATGCTAATAAGGAAAATACTAGTAGAATGCTCAATAAGAATTCCAAAGAATACCGTAAGTAACATGAGATAACGAGTCTGATAGGGATTCCAGTTACCAAACCAATTGAGGGATGCCAAAGAAAATACCCGAACAATGCTCCAGTAAGAAAGTACCAAGAATTGCCCAATAAGTAATACTAAATAATTGGCCACTAAGAATCCTAGAGAATGCCATTGAGGAATTTCCAATAAGGAATACCAGTAACACTCCAATAAAGACCGAGACACATATACCATAGATAATACCATGCAGTAAGTCCAACTGAAAACCCAATAGCCAAGTCTACCAAGTAGTGCCAATAGAAGTCTCCAAAGAATACCCAGTAAGAAACCCAAGAATGCTCCAAAGAATAACCAAATAAAACCCTAAGAGAAAACTATTCTTTCACAACTGCTAAGCACAGAGAAGGCCATAGAGATTTGCCAATAGCCGAGCTCCAAAAGCAAACACCAATTCCCAAATAAAGGCTAGTCAAATGCCATTCATTTCCTGCCAAACCATACACCTTGAAAAGCCAGCGGTGAACCACTTTCTTCAGGGAGGAAGAGGACTTACTTACCATTTCCATAGGACATGTATGAATGCCAATATATCACAGTTATACACATGCCTTAAACTATTATGCAAGCAAGTTTACAAAACAATTTATTCAACAAAGTCACTCAAGCACGGCAATCAAGTCAAGCACAACATAATCAATTCAAATCACGGCATAGCTAATTCAAGACAATCTATACACACATTACAAGTAATACTTTAAGCAAATAACAATTCACGAGGTCGATTCAATTCACGATGCCAATTCAATAAGTCAATTCGATAGACAACTAGACATTTCACCTTACTTAGCACACAATTAACACATAACACATAACTATATCACATAGGAGCACACATTCAAGTCAAGACACACAATCTCACATACAAGCATACACTTTCAAGAAACACTTAACAAGCATACATTCAAGGGTCACTACCCACCAGACCGAGGACCCTGTCCCGGCTTATGAGCTAGACAAGCTCTGATACCACCTGTGACACCCCGATCCCTCTCGAGACCGGGAGTTCTGTCAATCGATCTAAACACAACCCAAACCAAACCCGGGAATAAATTTTCAGGGAAAACGGACGGAGTCTCCCCTGTTTCTAGGCAAAATGTAAAACCTGTAATAGCATTTAAATGGACCAACACCGTGTCCAACCATACAAAACTTCCTCAAGGCCATCCGAGCCTCGGTTCTCAACAATTTAAACTCAGCACGTATACATACATTTCAAATTTAAAAGCTAACCTATCTCTTTTCATTTTGACAAGTACATTCAAACTTGAAAATTAAACCATACTAAGCTACTACATAAAATAGACTATCATGCCATTCTAGTTCTTTTCTTTTGGACATTACAAACATGCATTTGAAGTTAAGTTATAATAACTAGATACATAATCTAACTTATCAAACTACTTCAACAATCTAACGAAACTTAAATTACATACTTTTAGCATTAAATACATACAACATATGAAAGCATATATCTTCACAACTTTGACACTCAAGCCACATAGGCACGCAAGACAACTCTTCAGGCAACAACTTCCACGAAATCACGAACTTCCAGCTAACATGACATTTCCTGAAATGTGGTGGTGAGGAGTGAGTATACACAACACGTATACTCAGTGAGGGCGAGACAGATATCGAATTGGAGAGAAAGAAGATTGTGCAATGCAAAAAGGTACAGGTAAGCAATACAATCAATAAAAGGCATACAATATAAACAACAATACAATTAAACAACTAAAGAAAGCATTAACACAACCAATCAAAGCTATACCACACTTTGAAGGCTATGGTTCACTCGAGCGAGTAATGTACCGATCACGATTCCGATGACTTTAACGATGACGCGCCGGCCCAAACCACCTTATAACACCAGTTTGGAATACCCCGGAAGTATCCATCAATCCTACGATCCAAATCTCCCTGGGAGGCAACCCAAGCGAGAAAGGGAATAACAACGGAGCTAGAGCAACCAACACTGGCAACCCAAGGCTACCCAGAGAGGCCCATCACTCACGCGCGAGACACTATGCAATGCAAGACTCGATACAAGGCGATAAACAAGCGATAAAGCCACACGTGGGAGAATAACAAAGTAGGTTACTCTCGCACGCAATAGCAGCAATTTGATAAGCAATTCAATCCAAAACAACTCAAACAAGTATTCCAAGTAATTCTAAGCATTCTATAAACATAAAGACAAGAAAACACACAAAAACACAAATCGACCCCAACTATCAAAACGCTACCATTTCCAAACGAGCTACGAGTTCTGGAAACCGACTTCGCCAACCCTCTTAGGTCACCATAAGGCACGTCTAAAGACCCCAAAACCTTACTTTACCCTAGAACTCGCGCAAAGCCCCGATTTTCCCCTTTCTCGTTTGAACTACAACTATAACAACCAAATACCCAACCAACGCCATAATCGCACCAAAAGTGCTTCCATGGCTTCCCGAAGCAATGCCAACATGCAAAACGAGAAAACGCAAAAGTCGACCTAAACGACCCCGACTTTCCCAAAGGCTTAATTCTCGTTTTTTCCACTACGCAACCCAAACAAACCACACATTTAAGCATTCTAGAATACCTAGCACGTTTCTGCATCAACGGAAAGCATAACAGCGCAATTTCAATGTTTCAAGGTTTTACTATTCATAAAACACTATTCATTTCACAATTTAATTTGCAATCACAACATTTAACCGCAGAAAATGTTACAAAGCTATAAATACATGTTCTACAAATGCCAAGGAACATTCTAGAAGCATCAAATCGCTTTAAATAACGATCTACGGATAAATCTAAAAATTGACAAAGTTAACATACACAACGTATAAATGCGCAAATAACGATGAAACCCTCACCTCAGACGCTCCTAGACGCTAGGAAAACCTCGTAGAGTGCCTCGGAAACCACCCCGTGGAAGCCCTCGCGAAGAATCGAAAAATTGAAGTTGAATTTTCTTTTTTTCTTCTCCTTATTTTTTCGGCCATGGCTGCTCTGTTTTCAGCTCTTTTCTTTTTTATTTTTGTGCTATTTTAAGCTATTTTAAAAGAGGTAACAAGTCAAATTGGTCAAGCTTTGGTCAAACTAACTTAACTTGGTCAAATAGGCTTATTTTAGGCATTTTAGGGCTAAAACATGTAACATAATTTTAATTCTAGCTAACAACAATTAAAATACAAAATTTAAGTCATCTAAATACTAGTTTCACTATTTGCTGAGGACTCGAATTCATTTCCTAACTATCTCTCTCGATATGCAATGCACGTTGCGACAACAAAGAAGTAACAATTAATTCTCAAAGAACCTAAGAAATATATTATTTTTGGAAAGCATCATAGTTTAGAATTTACTCCGGCTCGGAGTTATCTTTCTCATTTATTTGAAAACCGAGTGATTTTAACGCAAAACAACCAAAACCGATTTTTTTAAAGTAATCAAAACAATCAAGATAATCAATATTCATTTAAAATAATTAATTTCACTAGTTCTAGAATATTTTAAAGAATTATAAAGTTAATATAAAGCTACAAATGAGGGTTAATATAAACACATAGTCAAACACAATTAAACCCTAACATTTAAGATAACACTTAATTAGTCACAAGAAAGGAAATTCAATTACTATAATTATCAGGAATAGGTAATAATCTTTAATTATTCAATTTACAACTACTAAATGCTTCCAAGAGGAATATTAAAATAGTGCAAATTGGTTGATTTAACTAATTAAACAATTAATCAAATGCAGTCAAGTGCTATTAAATGCATGCCGGGTTCGGGTTATCACATCCTTCCCCCCTTAAAACAATTGCGTCCTCGCAATTCTTCTCCCAATAGAACTCAGCATCATCTGAAATCCAATTCTGACTAATCTTCATTAGCTTCTAAACAATTATTTCATCAAGATGACCAATAGGAAAGTTCAAGTAGAAATGCCAAGCAGTAACGCCAAATAAAGGCTCAAAGATAGATACCGTACAAGAATCCCGTTGACACGAATACCGAAGACGAATAAATTCCAACCAGAAACGCCGAGATAATACCAATAAAGACTAAAGCAAAGATACTGTAGATGTCATCAATACCACATATTAATGGCAGGAAGAGTACTAAAAGAATACCCTATTTAAGAATCTTCAATAAAAGTCTAACAAGTACCAAATAAGAAAGTTAAGAGATAGCCAGAGTAGGTGCACCTCATGCAGTATTGACTACCGTAAATAGACCCAGCTGATAGTTCTGTAAAAGAATATAGAGAAGAATACCCAAGGCCAACCTCTAAATGAAATCTTCCAATCACTGTGTTCCTACCGCAACATCTTAGTCAAACAGCAAGTATAGATTTCCCCTGAGTGGAAAGGCCGAAGGAGAAGCCGTAAACAGTACAAGATAATATGTCCAAACAGAATTCCAAGTGTAGGATCTTCCAATAAATGCTAATAAGGAAAATACTAGTAGAATGCTCAATAAGAATTCCAAAGAATACCGTAAGTAACATGAGATAACGAGTCTGATAGGGATTCCAGTTACCAAACCAATTGAGGGATGCCAAAGAAAATACCCGAACAATGCTCCAGTAAGAAAGTACCAAGAATTGCCCAATAAGTAATACTAAATAATTGGCCACTAAGAATCCTAGAGAATGCCATTGAGGAATTTCCAATAAGGAATACCAGTAACACTCCAATAAAGACCGAGACACATATACCATAGATAATACCATGCAGTAAGTCCAACTGAAAACCCAATAGCCAAGTCTACCAAGTAGTGCCAATAGAAGTCTCCAAAGAATACCCAGTAAGAAACCCAAGAATGCTCCAAAGAATAACCAAATAAAACCCTAAGAGAAAACTATTCTTTCACAACTGCTAAGCACAGAGAAGGCCATAGAGATTTGCCAATAGCCGAGCTCCAAAAGCAAACACCAATTCCCAAATAAAGGCTAGTCAAATGCCATTCATTTCCTGCCAAACCATACACCTTGAAAAGCCAGCGGTGAACCACTTTCTTCAGGGAGGAAGAGGACTTACTTACCATTTCCATAGGACATGTATGAATGCCAATATATCACAGTTATACACATGCCTTAAACTATTATGCAAGCAAGTTTACAAAACAATTTATTCAACAAAGTCACTCAAGCACGGCAATCAAGTCAAGCACAACATAATCAATTCAAATCACGGCATAGCTAATTCAAGACAATCTATACACACATTACAAGTAATACTTTAAGCAAATAACAATTCACGAGGTCGATTCAATTCACGATGCCAATTCAATAAGTCAATTCGATAGACAACTAGACATTTCACCTTACTTAGCACACAATTAACACATAACACATAACTATATCACATAGGAGCACACATTCAAGTCAAGACACACAATCTCACATACAAGCATACACTTTCAAGAAACACTTAACAAGCATACATTCAAGGGTCACTACCCACCAGACCGAGGACCCTGTCCCGGCTTATGAGCTAGACAAGCTCTGATACCACCTGTGACACCCCGATCCCTCTCGAGACCGGGAGTTCTGTCAATCGATCTAAACACAACCCAAACCAAACCCGGGAATAAATTTTCAGGGAAAACGGACGGAGTCTCCCCTGTTTCTAGGCAAAATGTAAAACCTGTAATAGCATTTAAATGGACCAACACCGTGTCCAACCATACAAAACTTCCTCAAGGCCATCCGAGCCTCGGTTCTCAACAATTTAAACTCAGCACGTATACATACATTTCAAATTTAAAAGCTAACCTATCTCTTTTCATTTTGACAAGTACATTCAAACTTGAAAATTAAACCATACTAAGCTACTACATAAAATAGACTATCATGCCATTCTAGTTCTTTTCTTTTGGACATTACAAACATGCATTTGAAGTTAAGTTATAATAACTAGATACATAATCTAACTTATCAAACTACTTCAACAATCTAACGAAACTTAAATTACATACTTTTAGCATTAAATACATACAACATATGAAAGCATATATCTTCACAACTTTGACACTCAAGCCACATAGGCACGCAAGACAACTCTTCAGGCAACAACTTCCACGAAATCACGAACTTCCAGCTAACATGACATTTCCTGAAATGTGGTGGTGAGGAGTGAGTATACACAACACGTATACTCAGTGAGGGCGAGACAGATATCGAATTGGAGAGAAAGAAGATTGTGCAATGCAAAAAGGTACAGGTAAGCAATACAATCAATAAAAGGCATACAATATAAACAACAATACAATTAAACAACTAAAGAAAGCATTAACACAACCAATCAAAGCTATACCACACTTTGAAGGCTATGGTTCACTCGAGCGAGTAATGTACCGATCACGATTCCGATGACTTTAACGATGACGCGCCGGCCCAAACCACCTTATAACACCAGTTTGGAATACCCCGGAAGTATCCATCAATCCTACGATCCAAATCTCCCTGGGAGGCAACCCAAGCGAGAAAGGGAATAACAACGGAGCTAGAGCAACCAACACTGGCAACCCAAGGCTACCCAGAGAGGCCCATCACTCACGCGCGAGACACTATGCAATGCAAGACTCGATACAAGGCGATAAACAAGCGATAAAGCCACACGTGGGAGAATAACAAAGTAGGTTACTCTCGCACGCAATAGCAGCAATTTGATAAGCAATTCAATCCAAAACAACTCAAACAAGTATTCCAAGTAATTCTAAGCATTCTATAAACATAAAGACAAGAAAACACACAAAAACACAAATCGACCCCAACTATCAAAACGCTACCATTTCCAAACGAGCTACGAGTTCTGGAAACCGACTTCGCCAACCCTCTTAGGTCACCATAAGGCACGTCTAAAGACCCCAAAACCTTACTTTACCCTAGAACTCGCGCAAAGCCCCGATTTTCCCCTTTCTCGTTTGAACTACAACTATAACAACCAAATACCCAACCAACGCCATAATCGCACCAAAAGTGCTTCCATGGCTTCCCGAAGCAATGCCAACATGCAAAACGAGAAAACGCAAAAGTCGACCTAAACGACCCCGACTTTCCCAAAGGCTTAATTCTCGTTTTTTCCACTACGCAACCCAAACAAACCACACATTTAAGCATTCTAGAATACCTAGCACGTTTCTGCATCAACGGAAAGCATAACAGCGCAATTTCAATGTTTCAAGGTTTTACTATTCATAAAACACTATTCATTTCACAATTTAATTTGCAATCACAACATTTAACCGCAGAAAATGTTACAAAGCTATAAATACATGTTCTACAAATGCCAAGGAACATTCTAGAAGCATCAAATCGCTTTAAATAACGATCTACGGATAAATCTAAAAATTGACAAAGTTAACATACACAACGTATAAATGCGCAAATAACGATGAAACCCTCACCTCAGACGCTCCTAGACGCTAGGAAAACCTCGTAGAGTGCCTCGGAAACCACCCCGTGGAAGCCCTCGCGAAGAATCGAAAAATTGAAGTTGAATTTTCTTTTTTTCTTCTCCTTATTTTTTCGGCCATGGCTGCTCTGTTTTCAGCTCTTTTCTTTTTTATTTTTGTGCTATTTTAAGCTATTTTAAAAGAGGTAACAAGTCAAATTGGTCAAGCTTTGGTCAAACTAACTTAACTTGGTCAAATAGGCTTATTTTAGGCATTTTAGGGCTAAAACATGTAACATAATTTTAATTCTAGCTAACAACAATTAAAATACAAAATTTAAGTCATCTAAATACTAGTTTCACTATTTGCTGAGGACTCGAATTCATTTCCTAACTATCTCTCTCGATATGCAATGCACGTTGCGACAACAAAGAAGTAACAATTAATTCTCAAAGAACCTAAGAAATATATTATTTTTGGAAAGCATCATAGTTTAGAATTTACTCCGGCTCGGAGTTATCTTTCTCATTTATTTGAAAACCGAGTGATTTTAACGCAAAACAACCAAAACCGATTTTTTTAAAGTAATCAAAACAATCAAGATAATCAATATTCATTTAAAATAATTAATTTCACTAGTTCTAGAATATTTTAAAGAATTATAAAGTTAATATAAAGCTACAAATGAGGGTTAATATAAACACATAGTCAAACACAATTAAACCCTAACATTTAAGATAACACTTAATTAGTCACAAGAAAGGAAATTCAATTACTATAATTATCAGGAATAGGTAATAATCTTTAATTATTCAATTTACAACTACTAAATGCTTCCAAGAGGAATATTAAAATAGTGCAAATTGGTTGATTTAACTAATTAAACAATTAATCAAATGCAGTCAAGTGCTATTAAATGCATGCCGGGTTCGGGTTATCACATCCTTCCCCCCTTAAAACAATTGCGTCCTCGCAATTCTTCTCCCAATAGAACTCAGCATCATCTGAAATCCAATTCTGACTAATCTTCATTAGCTTCTAAACAATTATTTCATCAAGATGACCAATAGGAAAGTTCAAGTAGAAATGCCAAGCAGTAACGCCAAATAAAGGCTCAAAGATAGATACCGTACAAGAATCCCGTTGACACGAATACCGAAGACGAATAAATTCCAACCAGAAACGCCGAGATAATACCAATAAAGACTAAAGCAAAGATACTGTAGATGTCATCAATACCACATATTAATGGCAGGAAGAGTACTAAAAGAATACCCTATTTAAGAATCTTCAATAAAAGTCTAACAAGTACCAAATAAGAAAGTTAAGAGATAGCCAGAGTAGGTGCACCTCATGCAGTATTGACTACCGTAAATAGACCCAGCTGATAGTTCTGTAAAAGAATATAGAGAAGAATACCCAAGGCCAACCTCTAAATGAAATCTTCCAATCACTGTGTTCCTACCGCAACATCTTAGTCAAACAGCAAGTATAGATTTCCCCTGAGTGGAAAGGCCGAAGGAGAAGCCGTAAACAGTACAAGATAATATGTCCAAACAGAATTCCAAGTGTAGGATCTTCCAATAAATGCTAATAAGGAAAATACTAGTAGAATGCTCAATAAGAATTCCAAAGAATACCGTAAGTAACATGAGATAACGAGTCTGATAGGGATTCCAGTTACCAAACCAATTGAGGGATGCCAAAGAAAATACCCGAACAATGCTCCAGTAAGAAAGTACCAAGAATTGCCCAATAAGTAATACTAAATAATTGGCCACTAAGAATCCTAGAGAATGCCATTGAGGAATTTCCAATAAGGAATACCAGTAACACTCCAATAAAGACCGAGACACATATACCATAGATAATACCATGCAGTAAGTCCAACTGAAAACCCAATAGCCAAGTCTACCAAGTAGTGCCAATAGAAGTCTCCAAAGAATACCCAGTAAGAAACCCAAGAATGCTCCAAAGAATAACCAAATAAAACCCTAAGAGAAAACTATTCTTTCACAACTGCTAAGCACAGAGAAGGCCATAGAGATTTGCCAATAGCCGAGCTCCAAAAGCAAACACCAATTCCCAAATAAAGGCTAGTCAAATGCCATTCATTTCCTGCCAAACCATACACCTTGAAAAGCCAGCGGTGAACCACTTTCTTCAGGGAGGAAGAGGACTTACTTACCATTTCCATAGGACATGTATGAATGCCAATATATCACAGTTATACACATGCCTTAAACTATTATGCAAGCAAGTTTACAAAACAATTTATTCAACAAAGTCACTCAAGCACGGCAATCAAGTCAAGCACAACATAATCAATTCAAATCACGGCATAGCTAATTCAAGACAATCTATACACACATTACAAGTAATACTTTAAGCAAATAACAATTCACGAGGTCGATTCAATTCACGATGCCAATTCAATAAGTCAATTCGATAGACAACTAGACATTTCACCTTACTTAGCACACAATTAACACATAACACATAACTATATCACATAGGAGCACACATTCAAGTCAAGACACACAATCTCACATACAAGCATACACTTTCAAGAAACACTTAACAAGCATACATTCAAGGGTCACTACCCACCAGACCGAGGACCCTGTCCCGGCTTATGAGCTAGACAAGCTCTGATACCACCTGTGACACCCCGATCCCTCTCGAGACCGGGAGTTCTGTCAATCGATCTAAACACAACCCAAACCAAACCCGGGAATAAATTTTCAGGGAAAACGGACGGAGTCTCCCCTGTTTCTAGGCAAAATGTAAAACCTGTAATAGCATTTAAATGGACCAACACCGTGTCCAACCATACAAAACTTCCTCAAGGCCATCCGAGCCTCGGTTCTCAACAATTTAAACTCAGCACGTATACATACATTTCAAATTTAAAAGCTAACCTATCTCTTTTCATTTTGACAAGTACATTCAAACTTGAAAATTAAACCATACTAAGCTACTACATAAAATAGACTATCATGCCATTCTAGTTCTTTTCTTTTGGACATTACAAACATGCATTTGAAGTTAAGTTATAATAACTAGATACATAATCTAACTTATCAAACTACTTCAACAATCTAACGAAACTTAAATTACATACTTTTAGCATTAAATACATACAACATATGAAAGCATATATCTTCACAACTTTGACACTCAAGCCACATAGGCACGCAAGACAACTCTTCAGGCAACAACTTCCACGAAATCACGAACTTCCAGCTAACATGACATTTCCTGAAATGTGGTGGTGAGGAGTGAGTATACACAACACGTATACTCAGTGAGGGCGAGACAGATATCGAATTGGAGAGAAAGAAGATTGTGCAATGCAAAAAGGTACAGGTAAGCAATACAATCAATAAAAGGCATACAATATAAACAACAATACAATTAAACAACTAAAGAAAGCATTAACACAACCAATCAAAGCTATACCACACTTTGAAGGCTATGGTTCACTCGAGCGAGTAATGTACCGATCACGATTCCGATGACTTTAACGATGACGCGCCGGCCCAAACCACCTTATAACACCAGTTTGGAATACCCCGGAAGTATCCATCAATCCTACGATCCAAATCTCCCTGGGAGGCAACCCAAGCGAGAAAGGGAATAACAACGGAGCTAGAGCAACCAACACTGGCAACCCAAGGCTACCCAGAGAGGCCCATCACTCACGCGCGAGACACTATGCAATGCAAGACTCGATACAAGGCGATAAACAAGCGATAAAGCCACACGTGGGAGAATAACAAAGTAGGTTACTCTCGCACGCAATAGCAGCAATTTGATAAGCAATTCAATCCAAAACAACTCAAACAAGTATTCCAAGTAATTCTAAGCATTCTATAAACATAAAGACAAGAAAACACACAAAAACACAAATCGACCCCAACTATCAAAACGCTACCATTTCCAAACGAGCTACGAGTTCTGGAAACCGACTTCGCCAACCCTCTTAGGTCACCATAAGGCACGTCTAAAGACCCCAAAACCTTACTTTACCCTAGAACTCGCGCAAAGCCCCGATTTTCCCCTTTCTCGTTTGAACTACAACTATAACAACCAAATACCCAACCAACGCCATAATCGCACCAAAAGTGCTTCCATAGCTTCCCGAAGCAATGCCAACATGCAAAACGAGAAAACGCAAAAGTCGACCTAAACGACCCCGACTTTCCCAAAGGCTTAATTCTCGTTTTTTCCACTACGCAACCCAAACAAACCACACATTTAAGCATTCTAGAATACCTAGCACGTTTCTGCATCAACGGAAAGCATAACAGCGCAATTTCAACGTTTCAAGGTTTTACTATTCATAAAACACTATTCATTTCACAATTTAATTGCAATCACAACATTTAACCGCAGAAAATGTTACAAAGCTATAAATACATGTTCTACAAATGCCAAGGAACATTCTAGAAGCATCAAATCGCTTTAAATAACGATCTACGGATAAATCTAAAAATTGACAAAGTTAACATACACAACGTATAAATGCGCAAATAACGATGAAACCCTCACCTCAGACGCTCCTTGACGCTAGGAAAACCTCGTAGAGTGCCTCGGAAACCACCCCGTGGAAGCCCTCGCGAAGAATCGAAAAATTGAAGTTGAATTTTCTTTTTTTCTTCTCCTTATTTTTTCGGCCATGGCTGCTCTGTTTTCAGCTCTTTTCTTTTTTATTTTTGTGCTATTTTAAGCTATTTTAAAAGAGGCAACAAGTCAAATTGGTCAAGCTTTGGTCAAACTAACTTAACTTGGTCAAATAGGCTTATTTTAGGCATTTTAGGGCTAAAACATGTAACATAATTTTAATTCTAGCTAACAACAATTAAAATACAAAATTTAAGTCATCTAAATACTAGTTTCACTATTTGCTGAGGACTCGAATTCATTTCCTAACTATCTCTCTCGATATGCAATGCACGTTGCGACAACAAAGAAGTAACAATTAATTCTCAAAGAACCTAAGAAATATATTATTTTTGGAAAGCATCATAGTTTAGAATTTACTCCGGCTCGGAGTTATCTTTCTCATTTATTTGAAAACCGAGTGATTTTAACGCAAAACAACCAAAACCGATTTTTTTAAAGTAATCAAAACAATCAAGATAATCAATATTCATTTAAAATAATTAATTTCACTAGTTCTAGAATATTTTAAAGAATTATAAAGTTAATATAAAGCTACAAATGAGGGTTAATATAAACACATAGTCAAACACAATTAAACCCTAACATTTAAGATAACACTTAATTAGTCACAAGAAAGGAAATTCAATTACTATAATTATCAGGAATAGGTAATAATCTTTAATTATTCAATTTACAACTACTAAATGCTTCCAAGAAGAATATTAAAATAGTGCAAATTGGTTGATTTAACTAATTAAACAATTAATCAAATGCAGTCAAGTGCTATTAAATGCATGCCGGGTTCGGGTTATCACATCCTTCCCCCCTTAAAACAATTGCGTCCTCGCAATTCTTCTCCCAATAGAACTCAGCATCATCTGAAATCCAATTCTGACTAATCTTCATTAGCTTCTAAACAATTATTTCATCAAGATGACCAATAGGAAAGTTCAAGTAGAAATGCCAAGCAGTAACGCCAAATAAAGGCTCAAAGATAGATACCGTACAAGAATCCCGTTGACACGAATACCGAAGACGAATAAATTCCAACCAGAAACGCCGAGATAATACCAATAAAGACTAAAGCAAAGATACTGTAGATGTCATCAATACCACATATTAATGGCAGGAAGA
>NW_026292534.1:0-14322 GCF_023091745.1 Budorcas taxicolor
AATGGCAACCCACTCTAGGATTCTTGCCTGGAACTGTCCACGGATGGAGGAGCCTGGTAGGCGACAGTCCGTGGGGTCGCAAAGAGTCGAACACGACCGAGTGACTCCGCTCTCTTTCACGTCCAGTCGTGATCTGCGTGGGCTGTGAGAAAGCTATGAGCTACCGCCTGGGCGGTCATTATTCTTTCGCAACGTACAGGTGCCTCTTGTCCCCATTCTGTACACATGAGAACGAAGGATGTCATATGTCCTTCACGAAGGAAATGATATTTCAATACGCCTGGAAATTAAACACATAAAATCCCCTAGTTTTCTTGTCTTTCCGTGAAGAGTCGGTATCGGCTGCGCCAAAAAAAAAAAAAAAAGGGAAAAGAAAGAAAGAAAGAAAAAGAAAGCTTTATTTGGGGGTCTTCGATATGGCCATGCAGGGACACAGGTTTGAATAAAAACCGGGGGAACGTTCCCCAGGAAAGAGTCGGGGGCTTAGAAAGCTGAAACTCCGTGAGGTTGTAAAGCGACCCGAGAGCAATGATGATGGACTGTCATGCAAACAAGGAACTGTCTCTTCTTCCAGGGTCGATAGGCTGTCACAAGTGAGGTAGGGAAAGGGGAGGGTGTGTGTGATAGGGGTCTCGAATGTCGGGAACACTGTCTCGAGGATCCGGAGGACTCTGTTCCCCAGGAGGTGCTCCGAGTTTCCAGACTGAGACACAGACCTCTTCCTCCATGGCCTTCCCCTTCTCTATTTTGGGGCGCTCTCTTGGCGATGCCGATTCCACTTTGATTTTCCTGTCACATGTCATCCCCTTTTGCATTCAAAGATACCATTCCATCATGGGAACAAGAGACCTGGTTTATCTTTTGAGAGAGGATTCGAATGAGACATGATCACTATCCGTTGCGTGGTTCCGGGCACGAACGACCCACACGGGGATCCACGCCACATCTCTCTCTGCCATCGAGAAAGGCTGGGTACGGCAAATGACGCCACGGGATCGGCGAGTTCCTCGGGCTCAGCACTCCCTCGACTTGGCTGCGGTTTTTGGTTTTGTTCCCTTCCGTGTTTGCTCGCTCGCTGACCCACACGATCTCTCCGGATAGGGCAGCCCATCGAAGCGGAGGCACGATCGAGTCTGTGTGGATCCTATTCACGCATCCCATGGGGAGATCGACGACCTCTACGTGGATCCATACCCATGGCCGTGTTGGGTTCAGGAGGACCCTTTGGTGTTTTCTGGGTGCGCTCTCTGTTGTCCATGAGCTCACGTGCCTTTCGGGGACATGGCTGATGGAGACGGACACCAAGCAGCAGGGCAGCAAGCTGGCATCTCGGCCTAGAGCGGTTCCCCAAATGACATCCCAGCACCAGGGCTGAGACAGCCATCCCTCCCCGGGCCCCCCTCGTCGCCGGGGAGGGGTGGGGTGGGGTGGGGGTGGGGGGTGTGAGGTGGGGGAGATGGGGGTGGGAGCCGGTTCCGGGTGCGCGCGCGCGCGCGCGTGTGTGTGTGTGTGTGTGTGTGTGGGCGGGTGGGTGGGTGGGGTGGGGAGGGGACGGGACTGGGCTCGGGGTTGGGGGTGCACGCACGAGGTGAGGGGACCGTCCCGGTCCCCCTGAGACGTGAAGGCAGGTTCTGTCCCGCTGAGAACTCCCTGCCTTCAGGCGCGCGAGGGGAGCAGGTTTCTCTCCAATCCATTTAGGAAACGGTTTTGAAAAAGTTTCCAGACAAAAAGTATCACACAGTTAGACACAACATGTCTGCTTGTGATTGCCGGGGCCAGCGTGAGGAACTCCGCCCATGGCAAAGGTCATGAGGAAGGAGGCTTGGCGTACGCCAAGGCGTGATCAAGCCTCAGGAAACCCCCTGTTCCCGAGCATCTACCCCCAAAGCCAGAGTCTACCTAGAAATGACGAGTCTAGTGGGTTGGTTAGGAATGCCGTGGGTGAAGGGCTTTTCACGTGTCGGGCCGATCGTGACGGCTCCTTCCCGGCCCCGGGTGTGACAAGGGCGTCTCAGGTCAAACCTCTCTGGGAGTCTTTGGAGAGTCTTCACGAGCACAGGGCTTTTCTCACGGTCGAGTCCACGATTGCCGCCAGGCCTCCATATCCTTAGGCGCCTGGGAATCTATGGGTCCACGTCGTCGGAATATAGAAAAGGAAGTCGAGTCGTTTTTCAGGGGAGCAATACTAGACTTTTCGAGTGAACGCAGGTTCTCTTTTGGAATAGATCCCTGTCCTCTGTGATCAATCCCTGCGTCCTTGCTAGGCACACATGTCCCTCGATCACTCTCTTCAGACTCAAGAGACCTTCAGGGCAACATTGGGGAAAGGATTTTCCTGTGTTGGGCTGAGGGTTGCTGCTGCATCTCCATATTCCCTGCCCTTCGAGTGAATATAACTAGCATAGGGGAGACATAAGGATTCACCTTTCAGACGAATCACGTGAACTTTGGGTTCGATCCATTCCTTTCTCGATTGGAACTCACGACACCCTCAGCCTACAGGAATGTCACTTTATCTGGAGGGTGGTGCCTGGTTTAAGGAAAAACACCCTTGGAACACAGAAGTGTTTTGGGGATCAGAAAGAAAGGATCGTCACGTGTCAGCAGGCCTCACGGCCAGAAGATGATGTCATATCCCTAAGACCTTTTTCTTTTCCGTACATTTATGTGAAGCACCTGATTTTGAGAAAGGTCGGGACTCCTGACCCCCACGTGACTCTGTAGTCATCCCTGTATGTCACAAAAGGGATAGAAGCAAACCCAACACGAAAGACATCGGATCCGTCTCCGGAAAGACCGATACCCCCATGTCGCTTCTTTCTTGCTCCCCGTTTCTCTGGCTGAATTCCAAGTTCTTCAGCCTCTTTTCCTCCACTCATTTTCCTACGACACGATCCGTTTCTAATCTCTCTGTATCTCTGTCGTTAAATATGTATTTATCCAAGGACGCCAACGCCGTCCCCGCCTTCGAATTCCCTGGATCCAACGGGGCTGGACCCCGGCAGGAGGCGGTGTGTGGTGGTGTGTCTGGGGCATGCCCAGGTGGTGCTGCGTGGGTGTGGGTGTGTGTGTGTGGGGGGGGGGGGGGTGGGGGGTGGGGTGGGGTGGGTCATGAGTGTGGTGTGTGTATAGGTTCCACGTGAGGCCGAGTGTGTGTCGGGTGGGCACCATGGGTGTGTGCGTGTGGGATGCGCCAGTGGGTGTGGGCGTGGCCGGAAGGGGGTGGGGCGTGCAGAGACAGTGGCCCAGAGACACAGCCAGGCAAAGGACAGCGCAGTGTGTGTGTGTGCAGGGGGTAGGGGGGAGTGTGTGGTGTGTGGCCTGTGCGAGCGGGGTGTGAACGGGCTGCGTGTGTGTGTGTGTGTGTGTCTGGGGTCGGGATGTGTGTGTGCGCGGTGTGCAGGCGGGGTGTGTGTGCGGGTATGCGTGTGGTGTGTAGGGTGCCGCTGTGGGTGTGGGTGTGGGTGTGGCCTGTGGGTGCGAGGGGTGGTGGCGCAGAGACAGAGGCCCAGAGACACAGCTAGGCAAAGGACAGTGCAGCGTGTGTGTGTGTGTGTGTGGGGGGGGGGGGTGTGCGGGAGAGGTGGGGGGGCGGGGTATGTGTGGGGGCGTGGTGTGTGCGGGGGTGGGGGGTTTTATGGGCGGGCGGGCAGGTGTGTGTGGCGCTGGGGGCGGGGCGGGGTGTGTGTGTCTACGCATGTGGTGTGTGGGCAGAGACAGAGGAGAGGGGGAGAGTCACAGCCAGGCCAAGGAGAACGCAGTGGGGGGGGAGGGGGGTGGCTGGGGCGGGAAGGGAGGAGTGTGCGGTGTGTGGCAAGCGTGGGCGGGGTGCAAACGGGCTGGGTGTGCGTGTGTCTGGGGTCGGGACGTGTGTGTGCACTGTGTGCAGGCGGGGTGTGTGTGCGGGTATGCGTGTGGTGTGCGGTGCGCCTGTGGGTGTGGGTGTGGTGGAGGGTGGGTGGCGCAGAGACACAGCTAGGCAAAGGACAAGGCAGTGTGTGGGGGGGGGGGCGGGGGGGGCGGGAGAGGTGAGGGGGCGGGGTTCATCATCTGAAAGGTGAAAGGCACAGGGACGCACGCACGCACGCACGGACGCACCCACCCACGCATGCACGCACGTACGCACGCACGCACGCAGGCACCCAGCCACGCACCCACCCACCCACCTGCCCACGCGCCCACGCACGCACGCGTCCACGCACCCACCCACGCACGTGCCCGTCCACGCTGTTGTGTGACGAGCTGGGTGGAGCTAAGCGTGTGATGACTCTGTCCACTGGGTGGAAATCGCAGATCTCAGTGAGGTTCTGATGGGAGCAGGGGCTTTGACGCAGTGAGAAGGAGAACACACTGATGGTCGACTTAAAGGTCAATAGAGAGGGGTCTGAAAGCTCCCAGAAGGAAATCACAGCACTTTGTAAAAGTTTGGTGTAACTATTTGTTCTGGCACAGTCGCCAAGTGTAAATGGTTCATTTCTGAATGTCATTTCTGTCCCGCTGAGTACTCCCTGCCTTCAGGCGCGCGCGAGCAAGGGGTGCAGGTTTCTCTCCAATCCACGGCCATGCATCGTGTTCGCCCTGTTCAAAAAAAAAAAAAAAAAAAACCCACAAAGACCAAAACGTTTTTGTTTATCTTGGCCTGTTTTCTGGGCCGAGGCCAAAGACCTCTTCAAGCGTGTCCAAAGGATCTGACAGGATGGGAGGGAGGGTGCAGGTCAATCCATGGGTCAAGAGATCCACAGAATCGGTCACAGCTGTGACTCGGGCCTTTTTCAGAAACAGGCCCATTTGGATGAGTCCCTGGACAGGAGTCACCCCAGGAGTTTCCTTGAAGGGATCGAGTTGAGCTGCAGGAGTCGGGAGCGTGACCCCGCCGCCGCCAGACGGCCTCCTCAGCCCCGCAGGCCGGCCTGCAGGCAAGGCAGGCAGGCAGGCAGGCAGGCAGGCAGGCAGGCAGGCAGGGGCTATTGTCTGTGGGCCCCACCGCCACCCTCCCCCACCCTCCCCCTGCAGGGCCTCGTCCGATAGCTTCATTCAAATGCAGAAAGCGTTCCAGTCAAGTCAGAGCCTTTGACTTCGCCTCGAGCTTCTCGCCATTGAATGGTGATCCGCCCCACCCACCCCTCCTCCCGTCCCCATCCCCATCCCCATCCCCATCCCCCCATTCCATTTCTCCACCTTGAGACTGCCCCTTTGGGCACCGTGCGGAGGAAGGGGGCTGGGGGGTGGGGAGGGAGGCCGAGGGACAAACTCGCCTCGCGTCAGGCCAAAGGAGTCTCCTCCTTTTTTGTCACCCAGGAAACCCCGCTCACGCGTGCGAGGATCACGGACGCGCGTCGAAGCAGCCATCGTCCCTTGACAGCTTCCCCTCCGTGGGAGGAGGTTTTCATTCCTGCCTGCCTCCAGTTCCGTTCCGTTCAGTCGCTCAGTCGTGTCCGACTCTTTGCGACCCCACGAATCGCAGCACGCCAGGCCTCCCTGTTCATCACCATCTCCCGGAGTTCACTCAGACTCACGGCCATCGAGTCCGTGATGCCATCCAGCCATCTCATCCTCTGTCGTTCCCCTTCTCCTCCTGCGCCCGATCCCTCCCAGCATCAGAGTTTTTTTTTCCAACGAGTCCACTCTTCTCAGGAGGTGGCCGAAGTCCTGGAGTGTCAGCGTTCGCGTCATTCCTTCCAAAGAAATCCCAGGGCTGATCTCCTTCAGAATGGACCGGTTGGGTCTCCTTGCAGTCCACCGGACTCTCAAGAGTCTTCTCCAACACCACAGTTCAAAAGCCTCCATTCTTCGGCGCTCAGCCTCCTTCACAGTCCAGCTCTCACATCCATACACGAGCAAGGGAAAACCATCGCCTCGACTAAACGGACCTTAGTCGGCAAAGTCTCGTCACTGCTTTTGAAGATGCTATCTAGGTCGGTCATCACTTTTCTTCCAAGGAGTCAGCGTCTTTTAATGTCATGGCTACAGTCACCATCTGCAGTGATTCTGGAGCCCCCCCCTCCCCCCCCAAAATAAAGTCTGACCCTGTTTCCACTGGTTCCCCATCTATTTCCCACGAAATGATGGGACCGGATGCCATGATCTTCGTTTTCTGAATGTTGAGCTTGAGGCCAACGTTTGCACTCTCCTCTTTCACTTTCCTCAAGAGGCTTTTGAGCTCCTCTTCCCTCTCTGCCATAAGGGTGGTGTCATCTGCATATCTGAGGTGATCGATATTTCTCCCGGCCATCTTGAGTCCAGCTTGTGTTTCTTCCAGCCCAGCGTTTCTCATGATGTCCTCTGCATAGAAGTGAAATAAGCAGGGTGACAATATACAGCCTCGACGTCCTCCTTTCCCAATCTGGAACCCAGTCTGTCGCTCCATGTCCAGTTCTAACTGTTGCTTCCTGACCTGCATACGGATTTCTCAAGAGGCAGGGCAGGCGGTCTGGGATTCCCATCTCTTTCAGCCTTCAGAGAGACAGAAAAGGAGGGAGGGGCAGAGCGTTCCTCTGGCGCCGGCCGGCTCTGTAGTCACTTGAATCCAAAACACTCCATCGGGCACGGAGGTTCACGTGCGGTGGGCTGGAGCGGGGTGGGGACGGCGGCCTACTCCGAACCCTAGCAGTGTTCCCTCCTCTGTCACTTGCCTGGAACCTAGGAAAAGCTGAGCTGGTGTCTGTGTGCGTGAGTGCGTGCACGTACGTACACGTGTACGTGAGAGACGGCACGTTGTGCATGTGCGTGTGCCTGTGCATGGACGTGAGAGGAAAAGGGGAAAAAAAGGAAAGAAAGGAGGGGAAAAAAAAAAAAAAAAACCCAGAAGGAGGGAAGGACGAAATAGGTTAGTTAGTAGGGCCTCCATGTCGTGGAAAGAGTTTCTGAGCACAGATCCTCCGTTCATTGACTCAGCGATCGTATCTCCTCTACAGGAGGCCGTGATGTCGATGGACGGGTCCGGGAAAGCAGGCCTGGGGTGCACGCAATCGGGTATTTTCTTTCCCCTCAGAGGCACTTGTAGGGAAACCAAGGAAACACACAGGTTCATCCCTGGAGCGGATTCGAGACACCAGTCGGCGGAGGGAGAGGCAGTCCAGGAGACTGATTTCTAGACGTCAGGGTCGGGTCCTGGAGCGGGTTGCCATGTCCTACTCCAGGAGGCCTTCCCGGCCCAGGGATGGAAGCCGGGTCTCCAGGAGTGTGTACCCGCGTTTCTCAGAAACACCCTCTGGGCCCCTAAGGAACCTGTGGCAATCACGATCGCCAAGGAGATAAGAATCCTGCACCGAGAGTTTCCGAAGTCTGGAAGGACCAGATGGAGAGAAAAAGAGAAAGGATTCCCTTCTGCCGACAGGGGTGTTGTACGAAGGGGCCAAGGGGATGTCCGTCTTTCCAAATTCGCATTTTCAACATTGTGTCCTTTCGGTCCTCTGTGTTCTCTTTGTATCTGGAAAGCAACAGGTGGAACGGTATAGGCCCTTTCATTATTTTATTTTACTTTCTGTCTTTTTCCCGCCCGCCCGCCCGCCCGCCCGTCCGTCCGTCCGTCCCTCCGTCCGTCCGTCCGTCCGTCCCTCCCTCTGTCTTCTCTCTGTCTCTGTCGCTTTTCACTCAGGTCAGGGAATTTAAAAAAAAAAAAAGGAGGAATCTGTATGTCTGCAGGTCAGGAAGCTACAGTTAGAACTAGACACGGAAACCCAACGGGCTGGTTCCAAATAGGGACAGGAGTCCATCAAGGCTGTCTATCGCCACCCTGCTTATTTAACCTACAGGCTGAGTACACATCATGAGAAACGCTGGGCTGGATGAAGCGCAAGCTGGAGTCAAGACTGCCGGGAGAAATATCAATCACCTCAGATACGCACATGACACCACCCTTATGGCAGAAATGAAGTATGGGCGGGGGGAGGGGGGGGCGCGCGGGGAGGCGCGTTACAGTCATGCCCGTTTCAGGTGTTCAGATTCTTTTCCCTCAGAGGTTCATGCAAAGTCATGCGTCTACTTTCCTGTGCTGGCATAGGATCCCGGTGCTCGTGGATTGTCCTGACGTACAGTGTATGTGTACACGTTCAACCCGACCTCCTGAGTGGACCGCCTGCTCCTCCCCGCCCCCAATCCTTTTTTCCTCAAGAAGCCAGGCATCCACTTTAGCATCCTATTCCTCAGTTCACCCAACGCCATGAAAGAAGTCATTCCTCAAGCTTTCCCATCGGTCCTCTACACCTCGCCCGATGATGGCGGGGGACTGGAAGACTGACCGTTCTGAAGACTTTCGCAAGAGCTCTGGGTGAAGGCTCCTACGATCGGCTCGGTGAAGTGGGTGGCGTGTCAATCAGTAGAGACCGTGGAAGGGATGCCCCAAGTGGCAAACACCATCGCTTTCCGTTGCGGTCCGTTTGCTTGTCTGCGGCGAGGGACGGAAGGGAGGCTTCCACCTTCCACAGAGAAAGCTATCCCTAGCGTCCCAAGCATGTTTGACCACCACCCCACCCCGCCGCCCCAGGTTACAGGCGTGACGGGTCAGACCGTAGCGATCGTCATGTCAAGGGTGTCCGCACACCAGGCAGACTCGTCTGAAAGGCACCCTGTCCTGTGCAGGTGGAGGGAGGGGAGGGAGGGGCAGAGGGATGGGGAGGAAGGGAAAGAGAAAGAGAGGGACAGGAACGCACACAGTGGGGGCGGAGGGGGCGGGGGGAGGCTGTCGGGGGCCAGCGTGAGGAAGTCCGCCCACGGCGAGGGTCATGAGGAAGGAGGCTGGGCGTACGCCAAGGCGTGATCAAGCCTCAGGAAACCCCCTGTTCCCGAGCATCGACCCCCAAAGCCAGAGTCTACCTAGAAATGACGAGTCTAGCGGGTTGGTTAGGAGTGCCGTGGGTGAAGGGTTTTTCACGTGTCGGGCCGATCGTGACGGCTCCTTCCCGGCCCCGGGTGTGACAAGGGCGTCTCAGGTCAAACCTCTCTGCTGACAGACTAGCTCGCGTGACAGGGTCATCCACACTCCCGCCACGACGCACACGAGTGTCGACGACCTCTCCACCGTAAACAGCACAGAGAGTCTGGGAGTCTTTGGAGAGTCTTCACGAGCACAGGGCTTTTCTCACGGTCGAGTCCACGATTGCCGCCAGGCCTCCATATCCTTAGGCGCCTGGGAATCTATGGGTCCACGTCGTCGGAATATAGAAAAGGAAGTCGAGTCGTTTTTCAGGGGAGCAATACTAGACTTTTCGAGTGAACGCAGGTTCTCTTTTGGAATAGATCCCTGTCCTCTGTGATCAATCCCTGCGTCCTTGCAAGGCACACATGTCCCTCGATCACTCTCTTCAGACTCAAGAGACCTTCAGGGCAACATTGGGGAAAGGATTTTCCTGTGTTGGGCTGAGGGTTGCTGCTGCATCTCCATATTCCCTGCCCTTCGAGTGAATATAACTAGCATAGGGGAGACATAAGGATTCACCTTTCAGACGAATCACGTGAACTTTGGGTTCGATCCATTCCTTTCTCGATTGGAACTCACGACACCCTCAGCCTACAGGAATGTCACTTTATCTGGAGGGTGGTGCCTGGTTTAAGGAAAAACACCCTTGGAACACAGAAGTGTTTTGGGGATCAGAAAGAAAGGATCGTCACGTGTCAGCAGGCCTCACGGCCAGAAGATGATGTCATATCCCTAAGACCTTTTTCTTTTCCGTACATTTATGTGAAGCACCTGATTTTGAGAAAGGTCGGGACTCCTGACCCCCACGTGACTCTGTAGTCATCCCTGTATGTCACAAAAGGGATAGAAGCAAACCCAACACGAAAGACATCGGATCCGTCTCCGGAAAGACCGATACCCCCATGTCGCTTCTTTCTTGCTCCCCGTTTCTCTGGCTGAATTCCAAGTTCTTCAGCCTCTTTTCCTCCACTCATTTTCCTACGACACGATCCGTTTCTAATCTCTCTGTATCTCTGTCGTTAAATATGTATTTATCCAAGGACGCCAACGCCTTCCCCGCCTTCGAATTCCCTGGATCCAACGGGGCTGGACCCCGGCAGGAGGCGGTGTGTGGTGGTGTGTCTGGGGCATGCCCAGGTGGTGCTGCGTGGGTGTGGGTGTGTGTGTGGGGGGGGGGGGGTGGGGGGTGGGGGGGGGTGGGTCATGAGTGTGGTGTGTGTATAGGTTCCACGTGAGGCCGAGTGTGTGTCGGGTGGGCACCATGGGTGTGTGCGTGTGGGATGCGCCAGTGGGTGTGGGCGTGGCCGGAAGGGGGTGGGGCGTGCAGAGACAGTGGCCCAGAGACACAGCCAGGCAAAGGACAGCGCAGTGTGTGTGTGTGCAGGGGGTAGGGGGGAGTGTGTGGTGTGTGGCCTGTGCGAGCGGGGTGTGAACGGGCTGCGTGTGTGTGTGTATGTGTCTGGGGTCGGGATGTGTGTGTGCGCGGTGTGCAGGCGGGGTGTGTGTGCGGGTATGCGTGTGGTGTGTAGGGTGCCGCTGTGGGTGTGGGTGTGGGTGTGGCCTGTGGGTGCGAGGGGTGGTGGCGCAGAGACAGAGGCCCAGAGACACAGCTAGGCAAAGGACAACGCAGTGGCGTGGGGGGGGGGAGTTGGGGGGTTCGGGGGCGCGAGGCGGCTTGCAGGAGGGGTGGGGGGGGTGGGATGTGTGTTCGGGCGTGTCGTGTGCGATCGTCGCAGGGTGTTTATGGGCGGGGGGGCTGGGTGTGGCGTTGGAAGCCGGGCTGGGTGTGTGTGGCCTCAGCGTGTGGTGTGTGGGCAGAGCGAGGGAAGAGGAGAGGGGGAGCGTCACAGCCAGGCCAAGGACAACGCAGTGTGTGTGTGTGTGTGTCTGTGTGTGTGTGTGTGTGGTGGATGGGGGGAGTGTGTGGTGTGTGGCGTGTGAGGGCGGGGTGTGTGTGTGTGTGTGTGTGTGTGTGTGTGTGTGTGTGTCTGGGTTCGGGATGTGTGTGTGTGCTGTGTGTAGGCGGGGTGTGTGTGCCGGTATGCGTGTGGCGTGTAGGGTGCACCTGTGGTTGTGGGTGTCCCGGGGAGGGGTGGCGTGGCACAGAGACACAGCCAGGCAAAGGACAGTGCAGTGTGTGTGTGTGTGTGGGGGGGTGTGCGGGAGAGGTGGGGGGGCGGGGTATGTGTGGGGGCGTGGTGTGTGCGGGGGTGGGGGGTTTTATGGGCGGGCAGGTGTGTGTGGCGCTGGGGGCGGGGCGGGGTGTGTGTGTCTACGCATGTGGTGTGTGGGCAGAGACAGAGGAGAGGGGGAGAGTCACAGCCAGGCCAAGGAGAACGCAGTGGGGGGGGAGGGGGGTGGCTGGGGCGGGAAGGGAGGAGTGTGCGGTGTGTGGCAAGCGTGGGCGGGGTGCAAACGGGCTGGGTGTGCGTGTGTCTGGGGTCAGGACGTGTGTGTGCACTGTGTGCAGGCGGGGTGTGTGTGCGGGTATGCGTGTGGTGTGCGGTGCGCCTGTGGGTGTGGGTGTGGTGGAGGGTGGGTAGCACAGAGACACAGCTAGGCAAAAGACAAGGCAGTGTGTGGGGGGGGGGGCGGGGGTGCGGGATAGGTGGGGGAGGCGGGGTATGTGTGGGGGCGTGGTGTGTGCGGGGGTGGGGAGGTTTATGGGCGGGGGGTGGGGGTGTGCGGCTACGCATGTGGTGTGTGCGCAGAGCCAGAGGAGGGGGAGACAGCCACAGCCAGGCCAAGGACAATGCAGTGTGTGTGTATGTGCGTGTATGGGAGAGCGCGGAGGGGGGGGGGGGGGGAGTGTGTGGTGTGTGGTGTGTGGCGTGTGCGGGCCGGGTGCGTACGGGCTGGGGGTATGTGTGCGTGTGTGTGTGTGGCGGGGGGGGGGGCGGTGGTGGTGGTCCGGGATGTGTGTGTGCACGCGCTGGGTGCAGGCGGGGTGTGTGTGCGGGTATGCGTGTGGTGTGTAGGGTGTTCCTGTGGGTGGTGCGGGCAGAGACAGAGGCAGAGAGTCGCAGCCAGGCAAAGGACGACGCAGTGGGTGTGTGGTACGGGCATGGTGTGTGTGGGGGGTGGGGTCTGCGTGTGGTGTGTGTGGTGGGCGGGCAGAGACAGATCCAGTCAGGCAAAGGATCACGTGCACGGACGGATATCCCGCATCATCTGCTTGTGTTTTCTGAGCTCATTCAGCACCTCCGCGATCAAGACCACTCCCACGAAATGTGAGTGTGCCCCCACCAGCCAGCACTTGTCTTCGGCCAGGCAGACAGGGGAGTGTTCCGAGTTTCGGGGGGGGGGCGGGGGGGCGGGGTTCGCGACTCGCTGTCCCCAGGCCAGCCTGGGTCCTCGCGTTCTGCCCCTGAACCTGACTGGAGCAAGTGGATCCGCGTGATCTGTCGTGGCTCTGTTTGAAATCCTTGGCGGGAGAAGGAAGATCTCCCCCCATGCCAGGGGAGACAAGCCCCCCAAAAGTCACCTCCCTGGGGTTCCCGTAGCTGTTCTCCAAATCCATCCAGTTTCCCCAAAGGAGATATCCCATCCCAAGCAACAAAGCCCAAATGGCTCCCCATGGACCTCTGGCCCAAGGTGCCGCTCCCACACAGCCTCCTTCCACAGCCCCAGGGCATTCAAGAGTTCGCCGGCCCGGCCCGGCCCGCTCCACCCGTGGTCCCCCCGCAGGGCCATCTCAAAAAGCGACCGACAGGCAGGTGGCGCCCGACAGCCAACCCACTGTCCAGAGAGCCGGCCGCAGCATAGAAGCTCCGAGGGAGACCAGCAGGGACTCGCTGCCAGACGGGGGGGGGGCCCATCCTAGGGCGCAGTTTCTCCGCTCCGTCACCGACGTGGACAGGAAAGCGGGACACGCCAACACTTCCCGGGAACGTCTCTGGGCGAGGTACGACGGACGCACGGACGGACAGACGGACGGGGGTGGGGGAGGGGGAGCATTCTTGACCGCACGCCCGCACCCACCGACGCACGCACGCACGCACGCACGCACGGACGCACGCACGCACGCACGCACGGACGCACGCACGCACGGACGCACGCACGCACCGACCGACCGACCGACGCCGGGGTCCAGCCCTGGTGGATCCAGGGTGATTCGAGGGTGGGGATGGAGTCGGCGTCCTAGGAAAAAACTTAATTCATGATAAGATATACAGAGAGATTAGAAACGGATAGCGTCGTAGGAAATATCAGTGGCGAGAAAGAGGCTGAACCCCTTGGTTTACGTGGCATCACATCCATGCTGCAGATGGGAATTCAGCCAGAAAAACGGGGAGCAAGAGAGAAACGACCCAGGGGAATCCGTCTTTCCAGAAACGGATCCCATTTCTTTGTTTTTTAGGCTTGCTTCTAACCTTTGGTTACACATAGGGATGAATCCAGAGTCACGCGGGGGTCAGCAATCCTGACCTTGCTCAAAATCAGGTGCTTTCCATCCAAGGAAGGTCTTAGGGGTTTTCCTTCATCTTCTGGCCACGAGGCCTGCTGCCATGTGAGGATGCTCTCTTCTGATCCCCAAACCACTCATGTTTTCCAGGGGTGTTTTTTCTTAAACCAGGCACCACCCTCCGGATAAAGTTGCATTCCCGTAGGGTGGGGGTGTCGTGAGTTCCAATCAAGAAAGGCATTGATGTCACTCAAGGTTCCCACGATTCATCTGAAAGGTTCATACTTATTTCTCCCCAGAGACACAGCTAGGCAAAGGACAAGGCAGTGTGTGTGGGGGGGGTGGGGCGGGGGTGCGGGATAGGTGGGGGAGGCGGGGTTGTGTGGGGGCGTGGTGTGTGCGGGGGTGGGGAGGTTTATGGGCGGGGGGGGGGGGGTGGTGTGTGCGGCTACGCATGTGGTGTGTGCGCAGAGCCAGAGGAGGGGGAGACAGCCACAGCCAGGCCAAGGACAATGCAGTGTGTGTGTATGTGTGTGTATGGGAGAGCGCGGTGGGGTGGGGGGGGGGGGCAGTGTGTGGTGTGTGGTGTGTGGTGTGTGTTGCGAACCGGCTGGGTGTGTGTGTGTCTGGGGTCGGGATGTGTGTGTGCGCAGTGTGCAGGCGGGGTGTGTGTACAGGTATGCGTGTGGTGTGTACGGTGCACCTGTGGTTGTGGGTGTCCCAGGGGGGCAGGAGTGGCACAGACACACAGCTAGGCAAAGGACAAGGCACTGTGTGTGTGTGTGTGTGTGTGTGTGTGTGTGTGTGGTGGGGCGGGGGTGCGGGAGAGGTGGGGGGGCGGGGTTCATAATATGAAAGGTGAAAGGCACAAGGAGGCACAGACGGACGCACTCACCCACGCACACAAAGCACGCAGGCGCGCACCCAGGCACCCGCGCCCCCGGCCAGGCGCACAAATTCTCCGCCCCCGCCCCCGCCCAGGCGCACAAATTCTCCGCCC
>NW_026292535.1:0-13603 GCF_023091745.1 Budorcas taxicolor
ACTTACAATATACCAATGATGACGAGATGTAATCCGAGAAAGTACCTTTCAAGGCCACCATACTCCTGCTGTCCAAAAAAGCCTTCGCTACGGAATAATCCTCTTCATCGTCTCCGAAGTCCTATTCTTCACTGGCTTCTTCTGAGCCTTCTATCACTCAAGCCTTGCTCCTACACCCGAATTAGGCAGCTGCTGACCCCCAACAGGCATTCACCCACTTAACCCCTTAGAAGTCCCACTACTCAACACCTCTGTCCTTCTAGCCTCAGGAGTCTCCATTACCTGAGCCCACCACAGCCTCATAGAAGGGAACCGTAACCACATGCTACAAGCCTTATTCATCACCATTACGTTAGGCGTATACTTTACACTTCTACAAGCATCAGAATACTATGAAGCTCCCTTTACAATCTCAGACGGAGTTTACGGCTCAACTTTCTTCGTAGCTACAGGATTCCACGGCCTCCATGTCATTATTGGATCTACTTTCTTAATTGTCTGCTTCCTCCGCCAACTAAAATTTCACTTTACCTCCAATCACCATTTCGGCTTCGAAGCCGCTGCCTGATATTGACACTTCGTAGACGTAGTATGACTTTTCCTCTATGTTTCCATCTACTGATGAGGCTCATGTTCTTTTAGTATTAATTAGTACAACTGACTTCCAATCAGTTAGCTTCGGCCTAACCCGAAAAAGAACAATAAACCTTATAATTACCCTCCTAACTAACTTTACACTAGCTACATTGCTCGTGACCATCGCATTCTGACTCCCCCAACTAAACGTATACTCAGAAAAAACAAGCCCATACGAATGTGGATTCGACCCCATAGGATCTGCTCGCCTTCCTTTCTCCATAAAATTCTTTCTAGTAGCTATCACATTCCTCCTCTTCGATCTAGAAATTGCACTACTTCTACCACTACCATGGGCCTCACAAACAACTAACCTTAACACAATGCTTACTATATCCCTTCTCCTAATTTTCCTACTAGCCACAAGCCTAGCCTATGAATGAACCCAAAAAGGATTAGAATGGACCGAATATGGTACTTAGTTTAAACCAAAATAAATGATTTCGACTCATTAGATTATGATCAAACTCATAAGTACCAAATGTCCCTCGTATACATAAATATTATAATAGCATTCATAGTATCTCTCACGGGATTACTAATGTATCGATCTCACCTAATATCCTCCCTCCTATGCCTGGAAGGAATAATATTGTCCTTATTCGTTATAGCTACCCTAATAATCCTAAACTCACACTTCACTTTAGCCAGTATAATACCCATTATTCTACTAGTTTTCGCAGCCTGCGAAGCAGCACTAGGCCTATCCTTGCTAGTAATGGTATCAAACACATACGGCACCGACTACGTACAAAACCTTAATCTGCTACAATGCTAAAATACATTATTTCCACAATAATACTTATACCCCTAACCTGGCTATCAAAAAATAACATAATCTGAATTAACTCCACACTCCACAGCTTACTAATTAGCCTTACAAGCCTACTCCTTATAAACCAATTTGGCGATAACAGCCTCAACTTCTCATTAACTTTCTTCTCCGACTCCTTATCTACACCACTACTTATTCTAACCATATGACTCCTCCCCTTAATACTTATAGCTAGCCAGCATCACCTATCAAAAGAAAACCCAGCCCGAAAAAAATTCTTCATCTCAATACTAATCCTATTACAACTATTTCTAATTATGACATTCTCTGCTACAGAACTAATTCTCTTTTATATTATATTTGAAGCAACACTAGTTCCCACACTCATTATTATTACCCGATGAGGGAACCAAACAGAACGCCTAAATGCCGGTCTCTACTTCTTGTTTTATACACTAGCAGGATCCCTACCCTTACTAGTTGCACTAATCTATATTCAAAACACAATAGGATCCCTAAACTTCCTAATTCTACAATACTGAGTACAACCAATACCCAGCTCCTGATCCAACACCTTCATGTGACTAGCATGCATAATAGCCTTTATAGTAAAAATACCACTATACGGACTTCATCTCTGACTACCCAAAGCCCACGTAGAAGCCCCAATTGCAGGCTCCATAGTTCTTGCAGCAATCCTACTAAAACTAGGAGGATACGGCATGTTACGAATTACGCTTCTCCTAGATCCAATCACCGACTTTATAGCATACCCATTCATCATGCTATCACTATGAGGCATAATCATAACCAGCTCAATTTGCCTTCGTCAAACGGACCTGAAATCACTCATCGCGTACTCCTCTATTAGCCACATGGCACTTGTCATCGTTGCAATCCTAATCCAAACACCCTGAAGCTACATAGGAGCCACCGCCCTGATAATTGCCCACGGCCTTACATCCTCTATACTTTTCTGCCTAGCAAATTCTAACTACGAACGAATTCACAGCCGTACAATAATCTTAGCCCGCGGCCTACAAACACTTCTTCCACTAATAGCCACCTGATGACTCCTAGCAAGTCTAACCAACCTGGCTCTACCCCCAACAATCAACCTAATCGGAGAACTATTTGTAGTAATATCGACTTTTTCATGATCTAATATCACAATTATTCTAATAGGACTTAACATAGTAATCACTACTCTCTACACCCTCTATATACTAATCACAACACAACGGGGCAAATACACTCATCATATCAATAACATTTCACCTTCCTTCACACGAGAAAATGCACTCATATCACTACACATACTACCACTACTGCTTCTATCCCTAAACCCAAAAATTATCCTAGGACCCCTATACTGTAAATATAGTTTAAAAAAACATTAGATTGTGAATCTAACAATAGAAGCCTATCACCTTCTTATTTACCGAAAAAGTATGCAAGAACTGCTAATTCTATGCTCCCATGCCTGACAACATGGCTTTTTCAAACTTTTAAAGGATAGCAGTTATCCATTGGTCTTAGGAACCAAAAAATTGGTGCAACTCCAAATAAAAGTAATAAACCTGTTCCCATCCCTCACACTAACTACCCTAATCCTACTAACCGTACCCATCATGACAACTAGTCTTAGCACCCACAAATTCACCAATTACCCACTTTACGTAAAAACAACCATTTCATACGCCTTTATCACTAGTATAATTCCCACTATAATATTTATTCATACAGGACAAGAAATAATTATTTCAAACTGACACTGACTAACCATCCAAACCCTCAAACTATCTCTCAGCTTCAAAATAGATTACTTCTCGACAATATTTATCCCAGTATCACTATTCGTCACATGATCCATCATAGAATTCTCAATATGATACATACATTCCGACCCCAACATCAACCAATTTTTTAAGTACTTACTCTTATTTCTTATCACAATACTCATCCTCGTCACTGCAAATAACATCTTTCAACTATTCATTGGCTGAGAAGGAGTCGGAATTATATCATTTCTACTAATTGGATGGTGATACGGACGAGCAGACGCAAACACAGCAGCTCTACAAGCAATCCTATATAACCGCATTGGCGACATCGGATTTATCCTAGCAATAGCATGATTCCTAATTAACCTCAACACTTGAGACCTTCAACAAATCTTCTTACTAAAACCAGAGAACTCAAATCTACCTCTAATAGGACTAATTCTAGCCGCAACCGGAAAATCCGCACAATTTAGCCTGCACCCATGATTACCCTCCGCAATAGAGGGTCCGACACCTGTCTCAGCATTACTCCACTCAAGTACAATAGTAGTAGCAGGTATTTTCTTACTAATCCGCTTTTATCCATTAACAGAAAACAATAAACTCATCCAATCTACTATACTATGCCTAGGAGCCATTACCACACTATTTACAGCAATATGTGCCCTCACCCAAAATGACATTAAAAAAATCATCGCCTTCTCTACATCCAGCCAACTCGGCCTTATGATAGTAACAATTGGAATTAACCAGCCTCACCTAGCACTTCTTCACATCTGCACCCACGCTTTCTTCAAAGCCATATTATTTCTATGCTCCGGCTCCATCATCCACAATCTAAATAACGAACAAGATATTCGAAAAATAGGAGGCCTATTTAAAGCCATACCATTCACCGCAACAGCCCTTATTATTGGCAGCCTTGCACTAACAGGAATACCTTTCCTCACCGGATTCTACTCCAAAGATCTAATTATTGAATCCGCCAACACGTCATATACCAACGCCTGAGCCCTCTTAATAACACTAATCGCCATCTCCTTCACAGCTATCTACAGTACCCGTATTATTTTCTTCACACTCCTAGGACAACCCCGATTCCCAACCCTTATTTCTATTAATGAAAACAACCCATTCCTAATTAACTCAATTAAACGCTTACTAATCGGAAGTCTTTTCGCAGGATTCATCATTTCTAACAACATCCCCCCAACAACCATTCCCCAAACAACTATACCCTACTACCTAAAAATCACCGCCCTAACAATTACAATCCTAGGCTTTATTCTAGCACTAGAAATTAACAACATAACCCACTACTTAAAGTTCAATTACCCATCAAACATATTCAAATTTTCTAACCTACTAGGATATTATCCCACAGTCATACACCGCTTAACCCCCTATATAAATCTAACAATAAGCCAAAAATCAGCATCCTCCCTTCTAGACCTAACCTGACTAGAAACCATTATACCAAAAACCATCTCACTAACCCAAATAAAAACATCTATCATAATCACAAACCAAAAAGGCTTAATTAAATTATATTTCCTTTCCTTCCTAATTACGATTTTCACTAGCACAATTCTACTTAATTTCCACGAGTAATCTCTATAATCACCACTACACCAATTAATAAAGATCAACCAGTAACAATAACTAATCAAGTACCATAGCTGTACAAAGCAGCAATCCCCATGGCCTCCTCACTAAAAAACCCAGAATCCCCTGTATCATAAATTACCCAATCCCCCATACCATTAAACTTAAACACAATCTCCACCTCCTTATCCTTCAACACATAGTAAATTATAAAAAACTCCATCAACAAACCAGTAATAAACGTTCCTAAAACAACCTTATTAGAAACCCAAACCTCAGGATACTGCTCAGTAGCCATAGCTGTCGTATAACCAAAAACCACCATTATACCCCCTAAATAAACTAAAAAAACCATTAAACCTAAAAAAGAACCACCATAATTTAACACAATACCACACCCAACCCCACCACTCACAATCAATCCCAACCCCCCATAAATAGGCGAAGGTTTTGAAGAAAACCCTACAAAGCCCATCACAAAAATTACACTTAAAATAAATACAATGTACATAATCATTATTCCTGCATGGAATCTAACCATGACTAATGATATGAAAAACCATCGTTGTTATTCAACTACAAGAACACTAATGATCAACATCCGAAAAACTCACCCACTAATAAAAATCGTAAACAACGCACTCATTGACCTCCCAACTCCATCAAACATCTCATCATGATGAAACTTTGGATCCCTCCTAGGCACTTGCTTAGCTCTACAAATCTTAACAGGCCTATTCCTAGCAATACACTACACATCCGATACAACAATAGCATTCTCCTCTGTAACCCACATTTGTCGAGACGTAAACTATGGCTGAATCATCCGATATATGCACGCAAACGGAGCATCAATATTTTTTATCTGCCTATTTATGCATGTAGGACGAGGCCTATATTACGGATCATATACCTTCTTAGAAACATGAAACATCGGAGTAATTCTCCTATTTACAACAATAGCCACAGCATTCATAGGCTATGTCCTACCATGAGGACAGATATCATTCTGAGGAGCAACAGTCATTACCAACCTCCTCTCGGCAATCCCATACATTGGCACCAACCTAGTTGAATGAATCTGAGGGGGATTTTCAGTAGACAAAGCCACCCTCACCCGATTCTTCGCTTTCCACTTCATCCTCCCATTTATCATTGTAGCTCTCACCATAATCCACTTAATTTTCCTCCACGAAACAGGATCCAACAACCCCACAGGAATTCCATCAGACACAGACAAAATTCCATTTCACCCTTATTACACCATCATGGACATCCTAGGCATCATACTATTAATCCTCATCCTCATATCACTAGTACTATTCACTCCCGACCTACTCGGAGACCCGGATAATTATACTCCAGCAAACCCACTCAGTACACCCTCCCACATTAAGCCAGAATGGTATTTCCTATTTGCATACGCAATCCTACGATCAATCCCCAATAAACTGGGAGGAGTCCTAGCCTTAGTCCTTTCCATCTTGATCTTAACACTCGTACCCTTCCTCCACACATCCAAACAACGAAGCATAATGTTCCGACCAATCAGCCAATGCATATTCTGACTTTTAATAGCAGACCTATTAACACTTACATGAATCGGAGGACAACCGGTTGAACACCCCTACATCACCATCGGACAATTAGCATCCATCATATATTTCCTCATCATCCTGGCAATAATACCACTAGCCAGCACCATCGAAAACAATCTCCTGAAATGAAGACAAGTCTTTGTAGTAAAATTAATACGCTGGTCTTGTAAACCAGAAAAGGAGAACAATTAACCTCCCTAAGACTCAAGGAAGAAGCGATAGCCTCACCATCAACACCCAAAGCTGAAGTTCTACTTAAACTATTCCCTGAACCACTATTAATTGCGTCTATTGATATACCCCCAAAAACACTAAGAACCTCCCCAGTATTAAATCCGCTAAAATTTTTAAACATACGACACAAATCTCCCACTCTATAAGCTTGCACGTGTAACAACATGCTTAATAACTCACCTCAATAGACACATGTACGAGTACTACACACAGACACACCATGTCATTTGCCCAAACATACCCACTAACACTCATACAATGTAAACATGATATGCGTCTAGCACACCACATGATCCATCCTATATGTATGAATATATACACTGAAGTAATATAATAAAAACATACATAAATGCAGTATACTACATGACCTACTTTGTGTGCAGTATGTACATTATAATTAATGTAATAAAGACATACTATGTATATATTACATTACATGATCTACCCCATGCATATAAGCATGTACATCATAATTAATGTAATAAAGATATAATATGTATATAGTACATTAAATGATTTTCCCCTTGCATATAAGCAAGTACAATAAAAATTATCTATAGTACATAGGACATTTCCTGCTTAGATCGTACATAGCGCATAAAGTCAAATCTATCCTCGTCACCATGCGTATCCCGTCCACTAGATCACGAGCTTACCGACCATGCCGCGTGAAACCAGCAACCCGCTTGGCAGGGATTTCTCTTCTCGCTCCGGGCCCATTAATCGTGGGGGTAGCTATTTAATGAACTTTATCAGACATCTGGTTCTTTCTTCAGGGCCATCTCATCTAAAACCGCCCATTCTTTCCTCTTAAATAAGACATCTCGATGGACTAATTACTAATCAGCCCATGCTCACACATAACTGTGCTGTCATACATTTGGTATTTTTTAATTTTCGGGGATGCTTGGACTCAGCTATGGCCGTCAAAGGCCCCGACCCGGAGCATAAATTGTAGCTGGACTTAACTGCATCTTGAGCATCCCCATAATGGTAGGCATGGGCATTTCAGTCAATGGTTACAGGACATACCTATTATATTTCCCCCCCCCCCTCTTAAATATTAACCACCATTTTTAACATACTTCCCCCTAAGTATCAATATAAATTTATCTCACCCCCAATACTCAAATTCACACTCCAAACAAGATAGACATATAGGTGCCTGGGTCTGCTTACATACTACATGGTTAATGTAGCTTAAATTTAAAGCAAGGCACTGAAAATGCCTAGATGAGTATACCAACTCCATAAACACATAGGTTTGGTCCTGGCCTTCCTGTTAACTTTCAATAGACTTACACATGCAAGCATCCGCACCCCGGTGAGTAGCGCCCTCCGAATCAGCAGGACTAAGAGGAGCAGGTATCAAGCACACACCCTGTAGCTCATAACGCCTTGCTTAACCACACCCCCACGGGAAACAGCAGTGACAAAATTTAAGCCATGAACGAAAGTTCGACTAAGCCATATTAACTAGGGTTGGTAAATCTCGTGCCAGCCACCGCGGTCATACGACTAACCCAAGCTAACAGGAACACGGCGTAAAACGTGTTAAAGTACTACACCAAATAGAGTTAAATCCTAATTAAGCTGTAAAAAGCCATAATTATAACAAAAATAAGTGACGAAAGTAACTCTACGACAACTGACACACTATAGCTAAGACCCAAACTGGGATTAGATACCCCACTATGCTTAGCCCTAAACATAAATAATTGCAAAAACAAGATTATTCGCCAGAGTACTACCGGCAACGGCCCAAAACTCAAAGGACTTGGCGGTGCTTTACACCCTTCTAGAGGAGCCTGTTCTATAATCGATAAACCCCGATAAACCTCACCAATCCTTGCTAATACAGTCTGTATACCGCCATCTTCAGCAAACCCTGAAAAGGAACAAAAGTAAGCTCAATCATAACACATAAAAACGTTAGGTCAAGGTGTAACCTATGGAATGGGAAGAAATGGGCTACATTTTCTATCCAAGAAAACTTAATACGAAAGCCATTATGAAACTAACAGCCAAAGGAGGATTTAGTAGTAAACTAAGAATAGAGTGCTTAGTTGAACCAGGCCATGAAGCACGCACACACCGCCCGTCACCCTCCTCAAGTAAATATATGCACCCAAACCTATTTACATGCACCAATTACACGAGAGGAGGTAAGTCGTAACAAGGTAAGCATACTGGAAAGTGTGCTTGGACAAACCAAGACATAGCTTAATTAAAGCATCTAGTTTACACCTAGAAGATTTCGTGTACTGTGAATGTTTTGAACTATGCCTAGCCCAAACCCCCACTCTTCAATCCAATAACCAAAACATACTAAAACAAAACATTTACCCCTATTAAAGTATAGGAGATAGAAATTCTAAACATGGCGCTATAGAGAAAGTACCGTAAGGGAACGATGAAAGAAAATAATCAAAGTACAAAAAAGCAAAGATTAACCCTTGTACCTTTTGCATAATGAATTAACGAGCAAAAAACTTAACAAAACGAATTTCAGCTAAGTAACCCGAAACCAGACGAGCTACCTATAGACAGTTTATTAGAACCAACTCATCTATGTGGCAAAATAGTGAGAAGATCTATAAGTAGAGGTGACATGCCTAACGAGCCTGGTGATAGCTGGTTGTCCAGAAAATGAATCTTAGTTCAGCTTTAAAGATACCAAAAAATATAAACAAATCTCACTGTATCTTTAAAAGTTAGTCTAAAAAGGTACAGCCTTTTAGAAATGGGTACAACCTTCACTAGAGAGTAAGATCTTACAACACCATAGTAGGCCTAAAAGCAGCCATCTATTAAGAAAGCGTTAAAGCTCAACAATAAAAACAATACTAATCCCAACAACAATATAACCAACTCCTAGACCTAGTACTGGACTATTCTATTACTAAATAGAAGCAATAATGTTAATATGAGTAACAAGAAATATTTTCTCCTTGCACAAGTTTAAGTCAGTATCTGATAATACTCTGACTGTTAACAGTAAATAAAAATAACCCAACAATAAATAATTTATTAATTATACTGTTAATCCAACACAGGAGTGCACCCAGGAAAGATTAAAAGAAGTAAAAGGAACTCGGCAAACACAAATCCCGCCTGTTTACCAAAAACATCACCTCCAGCATCCCCAGTATTGGAGGCACTGCCTGCCCAGTGACTAGACGTTAAACGGCCGCGGTATCCTGACCGTGCAAAGGTAGCATAATCATTTGTTCTCTAAATAAGGACTTGTATGAACGGCCACACGAGGGTTTTACTGTCTCTTACTTCCAATCAGTGAAATTGACCTTCCCGTGAAGAGGCGGGAATAAACCAACAAGACGAGAAGACCCTATGGAGCTTTAACTAACTAGTCCAAAGAAAATAAACTTAACCATTAAGGGATAACAACACTCTTTATGGACTAGCAGTTTTGGTTGGGGTGACCTCGGAGAACAAAAAATCCTCCGAACGATTTTAAAGACTAGACCCACAAGTCAAATCAAACTATCGTTTATTGATCCAAAGACTTGATCAACGGAACAAGTTACCCTAGGGATAACAGCGCAATCCTATTCAAGAGTCCATATCGACAATAGGGTTTACGACCTCGATGTTGGATCAGGACACCCCGATGGTGCAACCGCTATCAAAGGTTCGTTTGTTCAACGATTAAAGTCCTACGTGATCTGAGTTCAGACCGGAGTAATCCAGGTCGGTTTCTATCTGTTATGTATTTCTCCCAGTACGAAAGGACAAGAGAAATAAGGCCAACTTCAACAAAGCGCCTTAAATCAATCAATGACTTTATCTCAATTGACCTCACAAACAATACCTGCCCTAGAAAAGGGCCCAGTTAAGGTGGCAGAGCCCGGTAATTGCGTAAAACTTAAACCTTTATACTCAGAGATTCAAATCCTCTCCTTAACAAAATGTTTATACTCAACATCTTAACACTTATTATCCCCATTCTTCTAGCCGTAGCTTTTCTTACACTAGTTGAACGAAAAATCCTAGGCTACATACAACTCCGAAAAGGCCCAAATATTGTAGGACCATATGGCTTACTCCAACCCATCGCCGATGCAATCAAACTTTTCATTAAAGAACCCCTACGACCTGCCACATCCTCAATCTCAATATTTATTCTAGCCCCCATCCTAGCCCTAACCCTAGCCTTAACTATATGAATCCCCCTACCCATACCCTATCCCCTCATCAATATAAACTTAGGAATCCTTTTCATATTAGCTATATCAAGCTTAGCCGTATACTCGATCCTCTGATCAGGCTGAGCCTCCAACTCAAAATACGCTCTTATTGGAGCCCTACGAGCAGTAGCACAAACAATTTCATATGAAGTTACACTAGCAATTATCTTACTATCAATCTTACTAATAAATGGATCCTTCACTCTCTCTACATTAATCATTACACAAGAACAAGTATGACTAATCTTCCCAGCATGACCCTTAGCAATAATATGATTCATTTCAACACTAGCAGAAACAAACCGAGCACCATTTGATCTTACTGAAGGAGAATCTGAACTAGTATCGGGCTTTAATGTAGAATACGCCGCAGGACCATTCGCCCTATTCTTTATAGCAGAATATGCAAACATTATTATAATAAATATCTTCACAACAACCCTCTTCCTAGGAGCATCCCATAACCCATACATACCAGAACTCTACGCAATTAACTTTATCATCAAATCACTACTACTCACAATGACCTTCCTATGAATCCGAGCATCCTACCCCCGATTCCGCTATGATCAACTGATGCACTTATTATGAAAAAATTTTCTACCCCTAACGCTAGCCCTATGCATATGACATGTATCTCTACCTATTCTCCTATCAAGTATCCCCCCACAAACATAAGAAATATGTCTGACAAAAGAGTTACTTTGATAGAGTAAATTATAGAGGTTTAAATCCTCTTATTTCTAGAACTATAGGAATTGAACCTACTCCTAAGAACTCAAAACTCTTCGTGCTCCCAATTACACCAAATTCTAATAGTAAGGTCAGCTAATTAAGCTATCGGGCCCATACCCCGAAAATGTTGGTTTGTATCCTTCCCGTACTAATAAACCCAATCACTCTCATTATTATCTTAATAACTATAATACTTGGAACCATTATCGTTATAATTAGCTCCCACTGACTACTCATCTGAATCGGATTTGAAATAAATATACTCGCCATCATTCCTATTATAATAAAAAAACACAACCCACGAGCCACAGAAGCATCAACTAAATATTTCCTAACTCAATCAACAGCCTCAATACTACTAATAATAGCCATTATCATCAACTTAATATTCTCAGGCCAATGAACCGTAATAAAACTATTTAACCCAACAGCCTCCATACTCATAACAATAGCCCTCGCCATAAAACTAGGAATAGCCCCATTCCACTTCTGAGTCCCAGAAGTAACACAAGGCATCCCTCTATCTTCAGGCCTAATCTTACTTACATGACAAAAACTAGCACCCATATCGGTACTTTACCAAGTATCCCAATCCATCAACCTAAATATAATCTTAACCCTATCAATTCTATCCATTATAATCGGAGGCTGAGGAGGATTAAACCAAACCCAACTACGAAAAATTATAGCTTACTCATCAATTGCCCACATAGGCTGAATAACAGCAATTTTACCATACAATCCCACCATAACATTACTAAACCTAATCATTTACATCATCATAACTTCCACCATATTTACACTATTTATAGCCAACTCAACCACAACCACTCTATCACTATCACACACATGAAACAAAACACCCATCATAACTATTCTAATTCTCATTACCCTCCTATCAATAGGAGGACTCCCCCCACTATCAGGATTTATGCCAAAATGAATAATTATTCAAGAAATGACAAAAAACAATAGCATTATCCTACCTACCTTCATAGCAATTACAGCACTACTAAACCTATATTTCTACATACGACTGGCATATTCCACCACACTTACTATGTTCCCTTCCACAAACAACATAAAAATAAAATGACAATTCTCAACCATAAAACGAATAACCCTCCTACCAACAATAACCGTATTGTCCACTATACTACTACCACTTACACCAATTCTCTCAATCCTAGAATAGGAATTTAGGTTAAATAGACCAAGAGCCTTCAAAGCCCTAAGCAAGTATAATTTACTTAATTCCTGATAAGGACTGCAAGATCATATCTTACATCAATTGAATGCAAATCAACTACTTTAATTAAGCTAAATCCTCACTAGATTGGTGGGTCCCACCCCCACGAAACTTTAGTTAACAGCTAAATACCCTAAATAACTGGCTTCAATCTACTTCTCCCGCCGCAAGAAAAAAAAGGCGGGAGAAGCCCCGGCAGAGTTTGAAGCTGCTCCTTTGAATTTGCAATTCAATATGTTAATTCACTACAGGACCTGGTAAAAAGAGGAATCAAACCTCTATTCTTAGATTTACAGTCTATTGCTTTACTCAGCCATTTTACCCATGTTCATAAACCGCTGATTATTTTCAACTAATCATAAAGATATCGGTACCCTTTATCTTCTATTTGGTGCCTGAGCCGGCATAGTAGGAACCGCTCTGAGCTTACTAATTCGTGCTGAGTTAGGCCAACCCGGAACTCTACTTGGAGATGACCAAATCTACAACGTAATTGTAACTGCACACGCATTCGTAATAATCTTCTTTATAGTAATGCCTATTATAATTGGAGGGTTTGGCAACTGGCTAGTTCCTCTAATGATTGGAGCCCCTGATATAGCATTCCCTCGGATAAATAATATAAGTTTTTGGCTCCTCCCCCCTTCTTTCCTATTACTCCTAGCATCCTCTATAGTCGAAGCCGGAGCAGGGACGGGTTGAACCGTATATCCCCCTCTAGCAGGTAATCTAGCCCACGCAGGAGCCTCAGTAGACCTGACCATTTTCTCCCTACACCT
>NW_026292536.1:0-13466 GCF_023091745.1 Budorcas taxicolor
CACACTTTGATATAAATCACAATATTTTTTGGGATCTGTCTCCTAAAACTAGGGAAATAAAAGCAAAAATAAATAATGGGCTGTAATTAAAAGCTTTTGCACAGCAAAGCAAGCCATCAACAAAATGAAAAGCCAACCTACCATATGGGAGAAAATATTTGCCAATGATATCACCGATAAAGGGTTAATATCCGAAATATATAAACAGTTGATATAACAGTTTAAAAACAATCAAGAAAAAGATGGGCAGAAGACTTAAATACACATTTTTCCAAAGAAGACATACAAACGGCCGAGAGGCACATGAAAAGATGTTCAACATCATTAATCATCATATGAATGCAAATTAAACCCACAATGAGGTATTATCTTACACCTATCAGAAGGGCTATCATCCCAAAGGAAGAGAAGTCACAAATGCTGGTGAGCATGTGGACAAGATCTGTACACTGTTGGTGGGAATGTCAATTGGTGCAGCCACCATGGATAACAGTTAGGAGGGCCCTCAAAATCTAAAAACAGACCAAACAAATGACCCAGCAATCCCACTCCTGGGTGTATATCTGATAAAAAAAAGAAAAAATAACCCACTAATTTGGATGGTCCCCGTCAGGTACGCGATGCTTGTCTGAGTCTAAGGGTTTCCACTGCTCGTCTCCCCTTCCCCTCCAGCCTCATCTACTCTCTGCCAGGGAGCCCTCCCCAGTCCAACCTCCCTGGTTATTAAGAAGGCACCTGTGTCTGGCAGAGCCAGTGTGAGATGAAGAGATAGTCCTTCCCAGCCACCAGATAATCAGGAGGTTTAGCCGGACGTTTGAGCACACACTGAGACAGTGAGGAGTCAGACAAAAAGCACAGACTGTGGCACTGAAATGGATTAATAAGGAACTTAGTGATGTGGCCAGTGACCCTCCAGCACAATATTCTGCAGGTCCAGCTGGGGATGATACATTTCACTGGCAAACCACAATTATGAACAAGAACAGCAGCCCATATCGAGGCAGTGTATTCTCTGTGACAATTCATTTCCATAAAGACTACCCGTTCACACTACCTAAGGGTGCATTTGCAACAGAATTTATCATCCAGACATGAACACTAATGGTGGCACTTGGCTCGCTACTCTAAGATCACTGTGATCTCTTGCTTTCATGATTTCTAGAGTTCTCGTGTCCATTTGTTCCCTGCTATATGATCAGAACCCAGACGATAGCCTCCCCAGAGCCAGAGGTTGCATAGATCTATAAAACAGAAATACGTAAAAGGATTCAGACAGAGAAGGAGAAATATTATATATCTTATATGTATAATTTTTAAAAAATGATACAAATGAATTTTATTACAAAATAGAAAGACTACAGTCTCATAGAACAAATTTATGGTTGCCACTGGGAAAGGATGTGCGACACGGATAGTTAAGGGATTTGGGATGGACATGTACACACTGCTATATTTAAAATGGATAAGCAACAAGGACGTACTGTATAACACAGGGAACTCTGCTTAACATTATGTGGCAGTGTTGATGGAAGTTTGGGGGAGAGTGGATATGTGTATATGTATGCCTGAGTCCCTTCGTGTTCACCTGAAAACTGTCACAATATTGTTAATTTGCTATCCCCCAATACAAAATAAAAAAGCTAACATTTTACAAAAACTGTGCCTCCACTGCAAGGGGTGTGAGTTCAAACCCTGGTTGGGGAATTAAGGTCCCATGTGCCACATAGCAAATCAATCAAAAAATATATCATCACAGAAAAAAGTGATGGCGACCCATGAAAGAAATAATTGATAAGCTAGATTTCATTCCCTTTAAACTTCTGCTCTATGAACATTCACCAAGAGAACAAGAAGATGAGCCATAGTCAGGGAGAAAATATTTGCAAAAGACATATCTGATGAAGGCTCTAAACTAAAATATACAAAGAACTCTTAATAAGAAGAAAACTAACATCTAATAAAAACTGGACCAAAGATATGAACAGATACCTCACCAAGGAACATACACAGATGACAAACAAGCATATGAAAAGATGCTGCGCATCATATACCATTGAAAGTGAAAGTGAAGTCGCTCAGTCGTGTCCCACTCTTTGCGATCCCATGGACTGTAGCAAACCAGGTTCCTCTGTCCATGGGATTTCCCAGGCAAGAATACTGGAGGGGGTTGCCAATTCCTTCTCCAGAGGATTTCCCCAAACCAGGGATCGAACCAGATCTCCAGCATTGCGGGCAGATGCTTTACCATCTGAGCCACCAGGGAATCACATACCATTAGGGAACTGCAAAGTAAAAAAAAACACAACAACAACAACAACAAGCAATTACCACGACATGCTTTTCAGAATGGCCAGCATTCAAAGGACTGACAACACCAAATGCTGCTAAGGATGTGAATCAACAAGAACTCTCATTCCTCGGTGGTGGTGATGGAAAATGGTAGAGTCACTTTGGAAGACAGTTGCAGGTTTCGTAGTCAACTATACATATTCAACACTGCTGGTAGGAATGTAAATTGGTGCAGCCAATTTACAGGGAACATAGTGTAGCAGTTCCTCAAAAAATCAAAAATAACACATAATACTTTCCACAATTCCACTACTATCCAAAGGAATTGAAATCAGGACCGCGAGGAGAGCTCTGCACTCCCATGTTCACTGCAGCACTACTCACAATAGCCAAGAAAGGGAAGCAGCCTAGGTGTCCAGTGACAGATGAATGGATAAGGAAGATGCAAAATATACATTCAATGAACTATCATTCAGCCTAAAAAGAGCTAACCTCTCCAGTTATGACAGCGTGGGTAAACCTAGAGGACCTCTGCTACAGTGAAATAAGCCAGACACAGAAGGACAAATACTGCATGTCGTTTATATGAAGAATCTAAAATGGTCAAAGTCAAAAAAGCAGAGAGTAGAGTGGTAGTTGCCATGGTCTATGGCAGGGTAAATGAGAAGGAACTGTAGACTTAAAAAACATTCACAACCTATGCAGGAGACAGGGTGCTCAGGGCTGGTGCACTGGGATGACCCTGAGAGATGGCATTGGGAGGTAGGTGGCAGGGGGCTTCAGGAAAGGAAACAATGTACACCCATGGCTGATTCATGTCAAAGTATGGCAAAAGCCACTACAATACTCTAAAGTAGTTAGCCTCCAATTAAAATAAATACATTAAAAGAAATAAAAAAAAATTCACAACCTAAAAGTTGACAGGTATGTTCTCTTTGGTACAAACCTTTAGGACTTCAACCCAGGAGGCAGCGTCTCCAGTGATCCTGAGAGAACTGTGCCAAAGAAGCGGGGGGAGGAGCCAGGTTACATAGAAGTTTTGCAGCAAAGGGCAGGTAGTCTGAATATCAAAAGATTATGATAAATGAAGGAAAACCAGATAACCCAGGTTAAGGAATTTAGCACTTTTCCATATATGGAAAGATGCAAGAATCAGGGCTCACTGAAATCATTCCTTTGACATGAACTTCACATATCTGGGGCCTGTATCCTGTATTTTTACATCCTGTGTTCCCTCAGGGTTCACCATCCGTGGTGGCTGCAACTGTTGATAACTGACACTGTTATTCACTGATACAGCAGGCAGTATCCCAAATCTCAGTATTAATCAAAAGTTACAAAGTTTAATTATACAAAATGAAAAAGTCTCAGGATCCACTATATAATATAGAGCTTATAGTTAAGAATACTATATTGTACACTCTCTAAGAGGTCAAATCTTACGGTAAGTGTGTTTATCACAGATACAGAACATAAAGGGTGAGAAGGCATCTGTCAAAATGGCCATCATCAAAAAATCTATAAACAATAAATGCTGGAGAGCGTGTGGAGAAAAGGGAACTCTCTTGCATTGTTGTTGGAAATGTAAATTGATACAGCCTCTATGGAGAAGAGTATGAGGTTTCCTTAAAAATTAGGAATAAAACTACCACATGACCCAACCATCCCACTACTGGGCATAAACCCTTAGGAAACCATAACTGAATAAGACACATGTGCTCCAGTGTTCACTGCAGGACTATTTACAACGGATAGGCCACAGAAGCAACCTAGATGTCCATCGACGAATGGAAAAGAAGCTTTGGTACATGTATACAATGAAATACTACTCAGCCATAACAAAGACCATATTTGAGTGAGTTCCAATGTAGTGGGTGAACCTAGGGCTTATTATACAGAGTGAAGAAAGTCAGAAAGAGAAATATAAACATCCACAGAAGCTGTGAGGGTGTGAACATTACAAGAGCTATCAATATGTGACACACAGACATGAAGTGAGCAAACGGTGTTGGAAAGATGGAGCCGAAACACTTGCTGGAAGCAAGGTTGACTAACACACTTTCAATTTGGTCAAGAAAAAGAACAAAGGAAAGAAAAGCAGTACCTGTGAAATACAATAAAGCAAAGTGCAACAGAGTGAAGCGTGCCTCTAACTGTTAAGGGCAGTTCCCCATCCCAGGCTTCGTCTTTAAACTATGGGGTCCACCAAGTGAGAACCTGGTCCCCGGTCACGACTACCACAGCCTCATCCAGCCTGCCATGCACGCAACTTATAATTCCTTCCCACTGAGGGACTTACATTTTCCCAAGGCCCACCACTACCTTGCATCAGGGAATTGACATTTGACTGCTGTCATGTCACCATTTCCTTTACATGACAGCTGCCTCTCGACTCTATAATTTTATGGTCAGTGGCCAGATCTTTTTCTCAGCTCTCCAAGTACTAGCACAGAGTCTTCTATGAACCCAGGCTCAATTAAAGTTTAGGGAATAAATGACCCTGTGAGCATGAGGATGAATTTCTTAGAAATTAATTTTACATTTTTGAATTAATGAAGCATACACTGTCACTTATAATTTTGTAAAACACAGACTACAAAAGAGGAGGAAACCAAGTGCCATCCATCTTACTTTCCCTCTATTTCTTGATCCCACATATTTCACTGCTTAATTTTTTCATATTTTCAAGAAATAACACATTATGATGCCATGTTATCTTGCACCAGCTTACTAAATAAGATGGAAGCTTTCCCATTTGTTTTACACAACAGAAACACTCTTATCCTTAAGACCGATAAACAACAATAAGTGTGACTGATGTCATTCATACACTGAGATTATAAACTTTCATTGAGGGGCAACCTTTGAAAGGTAGCACGAACATAAAAACACAAATTTATCTCTAAATTCCTCATACAGAACACAAACCCCAAGGAATTACACACTGTGCACCCTCTGGGATGCCCAGTTCTATACCACTTAGAGAACACTGAATGCTATCGTCAGCCACAAAGTACAAAATTTGACTCAGCTTCATTAGGTGTGGGAAGAATTGCTGGAGAACAGTGGGACATCCGCTGGCTCGGGCCCTCTCTTGCTCACCTCCCAAAGCTGAGATACCCAGGATCTCCGATAGCTGACAGAAGGGGTGGGGTTGGGGGAGTGGAAGAAGCCCGGCGGGGTGTTCTACAGTCCTCATCAGAGTCCCCATCTTCGTATCTACCATTGTCTGACACTCCTCCCTTTACGGAACTGTGCCCACAAGCCTCCAAACAAAGTTTCACCTCTTAGATTCGGCAGGGGAGAAGTCCGGGAATTGAGCGCACGGGTGCCGCTTTGTCTCGCCGTCTTTACCATGCCTCGTTAGCACTCGGCGCTCTCCCGGTGACTGGAGATAGGGCCTAGGTTTCCTTCATTTACACAATCAAGTAATCGCTTATCTTACAGAATGTCTTAGATCAAGATATACCGAAGAAATCGGCCTAAGAGAGTTGTAGGAACCGTCCCCTGCCGATCACAGAGATGAGACTTTTGGCGTCATCTTTGTTACAGGACAGGGACACGGCCCCTTGAGTCCATATTCAGGTCCTCACCTTGCCTGCAGATCAGTCCTGGGAATCCACTCTTAGCCACACGAATGCGCTGAACATCAGTGCGAGCTCTTCGCCACCAGCACGGAAGATTTGCAGAGACACTTCCGGCTATGGCTGCCCTGTGCGTGAACTCTGAGGGATGACGGAAAGGGCGGGGCTCTGTGGGCACCCCGTCGTTCAGTGTTCAGCGGTCCCATTGGTCATCCCTTCGGGTCCTCACCATGCCGGCTGTCAGAGCCCGGGACACTTCGCACTACGGACTTGAGTCCTCCTGCCCCCAAACCCAGCCCTTACGTCTCGGAGTCCCTAGTGGGGATTCAGGGCGCTTCCCTGAGCACCTCTCCTTGATAGGGGGAGCACCACTCTGTGAGCCTTCCTCCTTGGTGGGAGAGACCCTCTCATTAGCACTGATGGTCCTCATCTTCCCAGTGGTGATGGCCAAGATGTCACCCCCTAAGAACTGGGGTTCCATCCATTCCCTCGCTGAGACCAGACAGAAATGAAGAGGCTTCTCATCCCTATCACTCTGCCTGGAGCCTCTGGGGTTAGGAATAGGGGCAGGGGTCTGTAAAGCCTCCTCATTTGTGGCTCTAGTGACACTTCTTTCTTCACTCAGGGACCTCACCATGGTCCCGGCCAGTCCTGGGACCTGACCCTCCAACCTGAGATTCTCCCTCTGCTGAACTGAAGCCATTCTTCTTAGACTGAGACTTTGACCTCACAGAGAACTACAAGGCTACTACGAGGAAATGTCCTGTCTGGGCATTGTAGGCCTTAGAGCAAGTTTGGGCAGGTCTCTGAATGACCTGTATGTTATGGTGGTTGTCTCTCCAGTCCTCACTTATGGGGGCCTAAATTTTGTCTATCTCTTGGGTTAAAAGATTCCTGGGGAAAACCACATCCCGGCAAACTCTTGAGCAGTGTCCCTAATGCAAACCTTACAGTTTCATGTCCCAGACTTGACCTGAGAAGGGGAATAACACAGAAGGCAGGGGGCAGAATGGGGTGCGCTCCCAGAGAAAAATGCTGCTCCATCCTTTTCAAAAGCCAGAGTCAGTCTCTTTTCATGACTTGTTTTAATTGACTGAGAGGCATACATTTAAAGCATTGTACTGCATGTAATCAGGCTTCGCAAATACTGTGTTTCGTTACAAAGTGAAAGCTTATGGTAACCATGCACTGAACATGTCTATGGCACCATTTTCCCAACATCATGTATTCACTTGGGGTCCCTGTACCACATATTATTAATTCTTTAAATATTTTAAATTCTTTCCTTATTTTATTTCTTATGGAGCTCTGATCAGTTGTCTTTGGTACTATTATAACTGTCTTACATTTGTAAATTAAGCTATGTGCATTTCTTAGACATCTTGTAGTAAGTGTACGATAGGATTAACAAGTTTTAACGCACTGGAAATCCCCCAAATTCCTAATGATTTACTCTATGGCAATTTTCACTTTATTGCAGTGATCTAGAAACCTAGTCACCGTATCTGAGATACGAGTACAATTCTAAAGAAAAAAGCCATCCAAGATGGTTTTGTGCTATTCTGATTGAGGTTATCTGACACTGCACAGAGAGACGATCTTATTGTCCCTGTCATCTGTTTCTCTTCTTTATTCCTGTCATGTATTGATGTAGCCTTCAAGGCTTTGTGCCTAAAGAAGTGTATTGGAATATATCCAGAGTCCTTACTTTTATCCCAAGATACCTTTGCGTGTTAAGGAACACAAGCTCTGCTTTAGGGCAAGAGGAGTATAACAGCGTCAGATCGAGAGGAATTCAGAGAAGAATCCATTTCTTTTTGTACATTCTTCAAGCTTGTGGAAATCATCCTCAATTTGGTTAATGATTCTCAACTTCTGTAGAAAATGATAAATCCAGGTCCCAGATTTTTGTACCACCAGGACTGGAGTGTTATATAAGCATTGACAAGGTTGGATTAATTGGTATTTAGGAAAGGTGATTATCAGAGGCTTTGTTTCCTTCACATGTCTCTTTACAGGCTATTGCTTTAAGTTTGACGTTTTGGTGCCTGGATGGAATTTATTTCCATTGGGTCAGCTGTCGTGACTCTTCCTGGCCACTCATCAGCCCAAACTGAGCTCTGCAGTTGACTGACCAGTTTCTTCCACTGTAGTGCTCAAACTAGTTTACATTTTGGCCAGCAAACAGAGCCTGGACCAACAGTCTTTAACCAATGCCTGATGCCTCTTCCCAGCCTTCATGGATTGCAGTCGACCTCAACCAGCACTCTTATCAGGAGCTTGAGGTCTCTGGATGAGGAAGAAATGTTGGCTTCCCCTGGAAAACCCTTGCATCCATGGGAGCTGTAGGAAAGCCTTCAGGGCTTGTCTATCTGTGGCTCAGAGCGCTTTGTTCCTTTTTAGGAAGAAAATGGGCAAACTTGATGCATCGCCCCTTAATTTAAGACCCAATTCCATCTCCTCGTTTGGTTTCTGGAAAGTGTTGGCTGTATCAGTTCCCTGGAGAAACCACTGAGAACAATGGACCGTCTCAAGGTGACCAGCTTGGATCTGAGGGTTCACTTAAAGAACCCTGAAAAGTTTTCCATTATTCTATGTGGTTGTCAAACTGTAGCTTGAAAGGCACAGGTGCTACCCAGCTTCCAAGGAATCTGTCCCACCACTTCCAAGACTGGAGCCCATTTGGTCAGAGGCTCCTAATATTTCTGCCCCGCCATGTGCTGAGGGCATGCTTGTCTACTGAAGAGGGTGCTATGGAAGTTCAGGCTCTGTCTCACTCTCCACATAGAAAACCTTATCTAGTGAGCAGGAGGCTGAGGGAGTGATTGCATCACATTGAAGAGAGTGAAAGAGGAAGCTGCCTTAGACTCAGGCAGAGCTGACTTTCAGAGAGCCATTCAGGAGCACACACATTTAAACACCGATTTCCTCACTTCCTTTCTGAGCATGCTGGGGTTTAATCTTTCTGGTAGATGACCAAAATACTTTACCCTTCCAGCAGAGATCATCGACAAGCAAATCTAGATGTCTGGGCAATTTCCAGGGGAAATACATTCACTCCAAGGCCTCAATGTAGCCCATGGCCTTTAAGACCACAACCAATGGCTATTTTTCCTGGTAAAATTTCATTTTTCACATCACACATGCACAAATATATAAACGTAGTTCAGTACTACTTCCCTGCTATTCTGGCTGATACAGACTAGGACTAGACTTTTTAGTGAGGAAAGACCAGAATGTGTCCAACTGTATGAAATTCTTTAGCCAGATTAGGGTGCAATATTCTGTGGGGTGGCGGGGAGACGTTTCCTGCTTTATACTCCCTCGTTTTACATTTATGCTCACGCCACAACAAGGTTATGAGGGCTGGTTTCATTAAGAATACACTCGTGTGGAACGCCATGTATCATGAGACTACTACAAACAACTATGTGCAAATACAATGGACAATCAAGAAGAAATGCGCAGATTCTTAGGGAGGTACAACCTTCGAAGACTAAACAAGGAAGAAATAGAGAACATGAATAGACCGATCACAAGTACTGAAACAGTGATTTAAAATTTTCCAATAAAATGTCCAGGACCAGGTGGCTTCTCGGGTAATTGTATCAAACACTTAGAGATTCTATCCACCTCTTCCAAAACTACTTACAGAGGAAGGAACACTCCCAAGCTCATTCTATGAGGCCCCCATCACCCTGAGAGCAAAAACAGATAGAAAACCGCGGGCGCACACACACATACAGAAAAGAAAATGACAGGCCAATATCACTGAAGAACACAGATGGAAAAATCGTGAACAAAATACTAGCGAACCAAAAAAGACAGTCTCTTCAATAAGTGGTGCCTTGAAAACTGGACAGTTACATGGGAAATAATGAATTTAGAACATTCTCTAACACCACACACACAAATAAACTCAAATTGGATCAAAGACTGAAATGTAAAACCAGACTCTTTAAAACCCTCAGAGGAAAACCTAGGCAGAACACTGTTTGACATAAGTTGCAGCAGTATTTTTTTCCTTTTAGTAAAATGGTTTTTGATCCACCTCCTGGAGTAATGAAAATAAAAACAAAAATGAACAGGTGACCTTTAATTAAAGTCAAACGCTTCCCCACAGCAAAAGAAACCGTAAACAAAAAGACAACTCATAGAATGAGAGGAAATATTTGCAAACAAAGCAAAGAGCAGCGGAATCATCTCCAAACTATAGAAATAGCTCATGCACCTCTGTATCAGATAAACAATCCCATAAAAAAGTTGGCAGAGTGTATAAACAAACATTCCTTCAAAGAAGACATACAGATGACCAAAAAGCATATGGAAAGATGCTCAACATCACTAATTATCAGAGAAATGCAAATGAAAAGGACAATGAGGTATCACCTCACACCAGCCAGAATGGTCATCATCCCCAAATCTGCAAACAATAAATGATGGAGTGTGGAAGAAAGGGAACACTCTGGCACTCTCGGTGGGAATGCAAATTGACACAGTCACTATGGAGAACGTTGTGGAAGTTCCCTGAAAAACGAAAAATAGAGTTACCATATGATTTACCAATCCCACTCCTGGCACATATCCAGAGAAAACCATGATTCATAAATATACATGCCCTCCAATCTTCATTGCAGCACTATTTACATTAGCGAAGATATGGAAGTAACATAAATGTCCATCAACAGAGGAATGAATAAAGCAAATGCCGTACATATGTACAACGGAATATTATTCAGCCATGAAAAGAATTAATCAATGACATGTGCAGCAACATAGATGGACCTAGGGAATGTCATACTAAGTAAAGTAAGACAGAGAAAGACAAATATCATATGATATCACTCGTAAGTGGAATCTAATTTTCAGAAAATGACACAAATGAACTTGCTTCCCTGGTGGCTCAGCTAGTAAAGGGTCTACCTGCTGTGTGGGAGACCTGGCTTTGATCCCTGGGCTGGGAAGATCCCTTGGAGAAGGGAATGCCTACCCACTCCTGCCGGGAGCCAGCACGAGGAGTCCCGCCCATGGCAAAGGTCATGAGGTTAAGGGGTCGGACAGGCAAAGGCGAGTCGGGCCTTAAGGGAGCCTTGCTGAATTTTCTTGAACATCTACCCCCCAAACCAGAGTCTGCCTGCCATACTGCATTATGCTTTTGCTTACGCTTCTGACATTTACAGGGGGCTATCCCTGACCACCTTCCTCTGTAAAGGAATTAACTTAGAGCTCCAGTTAACAGTCTCCTGCATATAAAAAGAAAGTCTCGGCTTAAACCCCTCTGATAGCTTTCTACCTTACCTGACCGGTCTGTCCAGATTTTTACAGTTACACATGTGAATTGTTTACAGCCCCCCAACCGTGAGAGGCACGAAGCTTAAAACATCTTAAAGATATAGAGCCTTTTAGAGCTAAGAATTATTTTGGTGAAGGGTTTCACTGTTGAGTCAATGACTGCTGCCAGGCCTCCATATTCTTTCTCTTTTAGACACCTGAAGGATATTAATCAATGCAATTGGGATATAGAAAAAGGAATATAGTAGTTTTTGATATTAGCAACACTAGACTTTTTGAGTTAATGAACTTACTCTTTGTTATAAATCACTGTACTCCTCTTTCTTTGTTATAACTTGTTGTGTCCTTGCTATGTAAGTATGTAACTTTATTTAGTGCTTTCTGAGAGTGGCACCAGACTTTAGGAAGAACAACACTTTTAACATTTTTGGTTGACAGACCCTTATCAGAAAAGGGCCGTAAAATGTTAATTGGCCTTCTGGCCAGAAGATGATGTAAATCACCTAAGACTTGTGTATACAGCTAGGTATGCAGAGTAAAAGCCTGGTCTCGATAAGAGTCAGGGCTGCTGATGCTGCATAATTTTGTATTAGCCATTGATCTCTATGTACAATCAAAAGTATAAAAAGCTTTTCCAGACCATAAAGGATGGACCAGTTTCTCAGACCAGCTTCATCGAACTGGTTTCTTGGAAATCTGGCTCCCCTCGTGTCGAATCTCTCTCTCTCTCTCTCTTTCTCTCTCTCCCTCCCTCTTCTTTTCAGGCTGAATCCCCATCTGGGGCGTGGAGGCTCGCCATGTCTACTTACTTGCCCTGGCTTCTAAGAGCCACGCTAGAGGGAGCCCAAGGCGAGGCACCCTCCGCTATTCAAGCAGGTGCCGGTGGCCTAACGTAGATGGTGCAAACCTCTTGTCTCGAGGTTTTATTAGTTTTCCGCGTAAACAAAGTTATTCAGCATCCTTTCTCCACTAATTTTCCTACTATACTATTTCTTCCTAATCTCTCTTTATATTTCTAAATAAGTAAGTTTTTCCTCACCACACCGTACCCCCTTCTAATTACCCTGGATCCACGGGGGCTGGACCCTGGCACACTCCAGTATCCTGGCCTGGAGAATTCCATGGACTCTATGGCCATGGGGTCACAAAGAGTCGGATAAGACAGCGACTTTCATTTCAATTCACGAATAAACTTATTTACAAAATAGAAACCGACTTATGGATATCAAAAACAAGCTTATGATTACCACTGGAGATAAGTTGGGGGAGGGATACTTTAGGAGCCTGAGATAAACAAACACGACTCTTGTGTCTCACTCTTCGTGACTCCATGGAGTGCAGTCCACCAGGACCCTCCATCCATGGAATTTTCCAGGTCAGAATACTGGAGTGAGTTGCTATTTTCTCCTCTAGAGGATCTTCCTGACCCAGGAATTGAACTCACTTCTCTTGTGTCTCCTGTACTGGCAGGTGATTCTTTACCACTGTGCCTCTTGGGAAGCCCACATCTACAACGAATATATATAATGGCAATAACCATAAAGCACCTACTGTATAACACAGGGAACTCTACTCAATAATCTGTAGTAATCTGAATGACATAAGAATCTGAAAACGAGTGAATATGTGTATGTGTAAGTGAATCACATTGTTATACACCTGAAACTAACACATTTTAAATTAATGATACTCAATAAAATGCAATAGAAAAATAATACTACCATAATATCCAGCAAACTGACTCCTGAGCAGATATCCTGAGAACATCATAATTTGGAAATGGAACAATCACTCCAATGTAAACTGCAGCAATATTTATAATACCCAAGACATGGGAGCAACCTAAATGTCCATCAACAGAGGAGCAGATAAACATCTGGTCCAGAAATACAAAGGAATATTACTCAGCCATGGGAAAGAATGCCATTTGCAGCAACATGGATGGACCTAGGGATTTTGCTGAGTACATCATGAGAAATGTTGGACTGGAAGAAACACAAGCTGGAATCAAGATTGCCAGGAGAAATATCAATCACCTCAGATAGGCAGATGACACCACCCTTATGGCAGAAAGTGAAGAGGAACTAAAAAGCCTCTTGATGCAAGGGAAAGAGGTGAGTGAAAAAGTTGGCTTAAAGCTCAACATTCAGAAAACGAAGATCATGGCATCTGGTCCCATCACTTCATGACAAATAGATGGGGAAACACTAGAAACAGTGTCAGACTTTATTTTTTTTGGGCTCCAAAATCACTGCAGATGGTGACTGCAGCCATGAAATTAAAAGACGCTTACTCTTTGGA